>NC_089801.1:20203980-20471480 GCF_029633855.1 Hoplias malabaricus | reverse complement strand
GTGTTTGCAAAACAGGATGTGTTGCTGGTTTAAGAACGAATGCTGTGTATAGTGCAAGTTCAAATGTGAGTAATATTGTTATTTTCTGGTGATGCACCAAAAATTAAAATACTTCTCTGAAGCAAATCCAGAATTCAAGAGAAAATTGGCCAAAATCTGGTAAAAAAAAAAACAAAAAACAAACAAGCAATAAAAACCAGCAGATAATTTCCACCTTAACTGCTGAAATATCCATCCATCCATCCATCCATTATCTGTAACCGCTTATCCAATTTAGGGTCGCGGTGGGTCCAGAGCCTACCTGGAATCATCGGGCGCAAGGCGGGAATACACCCTGGAGGGGACGCCAGTCCTTCACAGGGCAACACAGACACACACACATTCACTCGCACACTCACACCTACGGACACTTTCGAGTCGCCAATCCACCTGCAACGTGTGTTTTTTGGACTGTGGGAGGAAACCGGAGCACCCGGAGGAAACCCACGCGAACACGGGGAGCTGCTGAAATATCTATATTGATTTACCTAGGCTTCTATTTACCTCTTAATTAATGTAGAAGTTACGTACTGGTGTCTAGAGTTCTTATTACAGTTTTTCAGTCCCCTTTAACTGATGTAGGATTACCTTCTGGTTCCTAGGTTACATTTACCATTGCACCTTAAAAGAGAAAGAAATTAAATTCTACTGCCTAGGTGTCCTATTACAATTTACAGTTCATCTTAAAAGATTGCATTCTGGTTCATCCTTCCTTTTTTGAGTCCACCTTAAATGATACAGCAGTTAAACTCTGGTGCCTTGGTGTCTTTATAAAAGCATCCGGTCCACTTTAAATGATGCTCCAGTTACATTCTTGTGCCTATGTGTCTTATTCGATTTTTTCAGTCCATCTTAAATGGTACAGCATTTAGATTAAGGTGCCTAGACTACTTTATAGAATCATCCAATCCACTTTAAATAATGCAGTAATTACCTAGGTTGCTTAACAGCATTTTCCATTTCCACCTTAAAAGATACACAAGTTACATACTGGTGCATAGGTGCCATATTAGAATTTGTCCAGTCCATGTATGGCCATAGCATTCTCCAGACCTCTGGTCAGAATGAGGTGACTGTGCACTCCACACAGTGGGTCATTCTTCATCAACTCAGTCCTTTCCCTCAACACACTATAACACACAGGCTGGTTTTTATACAGTTTCAGGACATGGAGGCATGGTCTGGAGCAGCTGCACATGAGCTTAAGGTCACCTAATACCAACCATCGGCCAGAGGAGTGTACGGTTTTGTCTGTAGTGATGGAGCGCCATCCAACATTTAGCAAGAGTTGGGGCAAAATTGGTGATTTAGCCATCAAATCATCACAGCAATGTTCTAATATGTAGTGTAGTGTAGTGTAACATGTATAGTGCTGTATTCGCTCAGATTTTAGTCTTCCAAATGTGTTTGAAAACACACACAAACACAGAAACACACACACACACACAAGCCGGAACATCCAACCCCCACTCTCCATAAGTTTTGGACAGACAGCTTACTGCCTACAGACACCCCCCCCCCCTTTTTTTTTAAACCCCTCCCACCTTCCTTCACAATACATTCATCCAATCAGAACCCTCCAAGCAAAGGAAGGTAACATGACTCCAGGGTTTGAGCCTAAAGGCTATAATCCTGGGCACGCTTCGAGCCAATAGCAGTGGTCACAGTGTTTCACACACTCACAGGGGTCCATTTCTCACCCAGACTCTCACACACATATTCACACACTCCTACACACCACACACACTGGGCCTGTGCTTTGAGGATTAGACCGGCTGGGGGTCACACACATAACACATACACACATATACACCCACACACACTATCTGATACACACTCCATTAAAGCCTCCAGGACTGTTCCCATTGTTGGCTCTTAAGGATTAAGCAGCTAGGATTTGGACGTGTAGAGTAGAGTTCTCTGGTTCTAGACTCCTTGTTCTCCATCTCCAAAGCTGGCCTGGATGGATGATGCCCACTGTTCTCCTGTTCCTCTCCCCACAGCTCAGCGCTGGTTCCGAATGCAGCTGTGACGTGGGACCGGACGGCACCAAGAAGAAGAAGTCCAAGAATCTGTAAGTTCATTACCACTTTTACCTTTGGCCTATAGACTCCACCTTCTTGTGTACAGTCATCCAGTTCGGCTACGTATGAGCTGACAGACAGCTACCAGGTCAATGTGCTTTCTGGCCAGTGTGGAATCTACAGTTTGGCTAGCGTTATCCACTTACTAGTCCACATGTAGCCACATATCAGCCATAATATAGCAGTATAGACAGTTAATGGTTTCACATAAACTGTAAGTTGAGAACTTTTAAGGTTGTTTGACTTTTTTTGACTTTTTTGGTCTTTTGGTTTATTTTGTAAAGAAAATCTAAATCAAAATAGCAAATAAATCACAATAAATAGCCACATACAGTACACATTCTTACACTGCAAACTACTTAACAGCACTGCCTATTCCACCTTAAATGCAGCAGCAGTAATATTCTTGTGTCTGCTTTTTATAGAATTTATGTCATTCCACCTTAAATGACACAGCATTTACATTCTGATGCTTAGGTTTGATATTAGATTTTTTTCAGTGCACCTTAAATGATGCTTTATGGATACCGTTTGTCTAAGGAGAGCTGCTGAGAGCAGCAATGATAACCTCTCCACAGACCTGTTACTAATGTATGACGCAGAATCAATGAAGAAATTCTGGTGGCATGGCGCTTGTAGTGTTTATGTGATGGAATCTGCCATCACACAGAATTAAGCAAACCCTCACGAGGTAATGTCTGAAAATTTCATTACCCTCCAGAATTCACTTCTGTACAGCAGTGCATTATACAGTGTTTAATGTAAATAGTGAGGTAGGGGGCCATTTTGAACACTGCTAGTGTGTTTCTGTATTTCTGTCCTCTTATAGTGACTTTTATTTTGATATTTGATGGAGAAAAGTGAATGTAGAGGTTGAGTGTCCCTGCCCCTGCTACAAGCTAAATGCTGTATTTAAAACTTGATACTTGTGTGTCAGTTTTTGTTTTAAATTTGACATAAATGCACATGGGTGACTTTTCTTTACAGGGGGTTTATTACAAAATTCTTGAGCATTCTCTATTGGCTTTTCATATTATGGGAAAATTATTTTTGGCTTTTTTGCAAACTCGTGCTAGCACAGAGCCTCAGAGTGCTAATAACATAAAAAGACTTTAGTCTTTAATGCTGATAGCAAATTGTTCAAGTGACTAGTTCTCATTTATCACGCTGTACACAGTAAGCTTCAGTGTTGATGTACACATACTGTGCTAATCTGAGGCAGTGGTCAGAGATTTGACTAATACCTGAGGGGATTTTAGCCAGCTCCAACAAGTTTGCGTGAATGAGATCCCTCCACACAAACACAAAGTTGGTTTTTGTTCCCTCAGAAGATTTTTCTGTCAGAAATCTACTAGGGTTTGTTGGGTTTTAAGTTTGATTTTAGTTGAAAAATGTTAGTTGAATGCTGGTGAGTTTTTCTTTTTTTATTTAACGTTATATTTATACAGCACCTTTCCAGAAACCCAATGGCACTTTATACAACCAACACAACATTCAACCCCCACACACACTGGCAAGAAGCCACTTAAATGTATTTTACTTTTGAAGTGTATTTTACTAGGCCTTATCAGTGTGAAGAGATTATATTGATCACAGAAAGTTTCTCTCTCTCACTCACTCACTCACTCACTCTCTCTCTCTCTCTCTCTCTCTGTCTCTCTCTCTCTCTCTCTCCCTCCCTCTCTCTCTGAGGTGTGAAAATCTGGAGTGGGTTCAGCTATATGTTAAAAGAACAATTCATCATTTGTTGATTCACTTAGTTCCTTTGTGTTACTTGATGCTAACCCTAGCTCACACTTCAACACCTCCCAAACAATGGGTACCCACCCTTGTTCAATGTCCTGACGTCTCAGTTCCAGTGTGTGCTGTAGAACTGTGGTCTGGTGCTCATTGAGTACAATGAGTTTAACATTGTTTACCCCAAAAAGTATATAAAATCCTATTTAAAACATTAATGCATGATGTTACATGACACCTACATAAGCCTCCCAGGACAGCTGACATAAACCTTCATAGATGGTGATGTAGGTTTATGTCAGATGTCCAGAAAGGCCTAAGACAACCAAGCTGCTATAGTCAGTTTCACCCTGCGCTGTTATAACAACTTACTCTTGTTTGAATAAATGTTCATGAATGTTTATGTATATTTCTATGAGCTGCCATGGAAGGCTTATGGAGGTGTCATGTAGCCTTGAAGTGAGGCTTAAAGAGACTGAGCTTAAGGGCTATTATCAGCCAGTCACATTCTGCAGGAATTTCAATCACATTGCATGGTGTTTTTACTTTGCATGATACCTACTCTACTTGGCTTACTTATTTATTTTATTTACTTCTTTATTTATTTATTTATTTATGTTTTTTTTTTTCTTGTACCGTTGTCCCTGGTAGCTGGTTCTTTTTTACTACCTGCTTTCCTGGGGTTCCAAGTGAGCTGAGTCAGGACTAAACCATGATGTGTAAACTTTGCAGAGAGTTGATTAGCCAGAGAGAGTCATCAATCATGATGACGTCCAGCACAAACTCACCATCTGTAAAATTCCCAGTTAGAGCAGAGATCACATTTGTTTTTTTTTTGTGACACACAACGGCAGCTCGTAAAATTACGCCGTGGTCTTTTGAAGAGGTTCAAACGCTCCTTGGATCGGTGGCCAACAAAAGAATCCAGCGAGAGCTGCACGCTGCAACAAGGAAGGAACAAACTCTACTGATCTGTCTGAACTGACAACAAAAACCAGCCAATATACCATGAGTAAACACAGCTTAACTTTACCGCTGATTTTTCTGTCAGAAATGGAGCTTTGTGACATGACTGGCTTCATTTTAAGGGGGGCTGTGGAGGTGGAAAACCAGCCAAGTTCCAGGTGCCAAACAGTGAGTTGAGTAGAGTAAAGTTGCGTAGCGTAGACCCATGCAGTGGAACAGCACCATAACTGTGGAAAAGCTGAGAACTCTACTGAAAATAAAAACTGATGAAACTGACCAATTCAACAATTGAATCAATTTATTCAGTTAATCATTTAATTACGCACCATAAGTAAATGAGAGCAGAGATTTAAACCCATAAAAGGAGGAACTGACTTCAGTCTGTGGGATCTGGGACAATGGAAGGATAGCTTTAGAGGATACTACACCTGGACAAGGCCCAAATGGGTCATATGTATTTCACTGTGATTGAGACAATGGTGTCATGTGAATAATGTATAACCACAGAAACACACACACACACACACACACACACATACACAAAACACCAGCAAGCTCACAGCTGCAAAGGCTGTGTTTTTTCAGCTGTCACTGAGAAGTAGAATGCAGGTGTGTGTGTTTGTGCATATGTATGTGTGTGAGTGTGTGTGTGTCTGTGTGTGTGTGTGTATTGTCTGTAGCATTTGCCCTCCAGCCCTGAGTACTCATCACTGCACTCCACTACAAAAGGCTTATGTTCTTTTTAGTGTAGTAGAGTTTTCCTATGAATCTGTTTTTTTTTTAATTCATTCAGGTGTCTAACATACACTCTCACGCACACACAACCTTCCTCTTTTCGCTGGAAGAATCAGACTGCCTAAATAATCAGTGTCAATATGAAACATCTAGAACTTGTGCACTATGGAAGTTAGATGTGAAACTGGACCACGGTCTGTGAGTAAGGCAGGAATATCATTGCTGTCCAATCAAAAATATGTATCTCCCACAATAGCAAATTTACAGGAGAAGGAAAAAACTTTACTAAATGTCAGTGGAGGTCAGTGTAAAATGATTGTTTTTCAAGTAATTTTGGAGCATTTCAATTGGTCCATTCTTCATGAAATTATCACAGAGTGAAGGACAGCTGCTGTGTTCCAATGATGCAGTAAACTAAAGATTGACAAAAATGGAGATACATGCTTTTGATTGGAGAGTGATGATATGTTAATGCAGATGTATTTATAACAATATAGTTGAATAAAGATCCAGTTATACGCTGAGGTTGAGTGTTTGGTATTTTACAAATATTTGTAAAAACAGTATTGTGTGTATGTGTGTGTGTGTGTGTGTGTGTGTGTGTGTGTGTGTGTCATGCAATCCCAATGTGTCTGGACATGTCCACACCCAGGTGATTCAGCATTTGGCAGAGCGTTCACATGTCATTTAAACAGATAAACTGTTTAGTTTGCCTGACTGATTGGTTTCAAAGTAGATGTGTTATAACTGAAAAATTAAATAAACGTAGAAAAGACAGACAATGTTTGCTGATCAAGAGGCTGCTTGCATGCTCAGAATAATACACACAGCCACAGAAAAACACACAAAATTAGCATGATGATGTATTATGTCCTTTTATTTATTTATATAACATGCTGCCATTAGTCACTTCACTGAGCTATAACACTTTATTTGAGGCTCTGTGCTCTTTCTGGAGCTTCATTATCTTTACACACCCGCGGACAGTGTCACGGTTCATACTAAAGGACCCACTTTTTGATTCTAGTTGGGAACAAAGTCTTCAAGTTTGAGAACCAGTTCATGTTGGTGGAAATGCGATTAAAGGTTTCAAATTAGGTTTGTGATCTGGTTCCTTGTTTGTGGAAAAGGGCTATCAGACGTAGACTTGTGAAGAAAAAAAGGCCCTGCAGATTCTTTGAGAAAATGAACATGTCCAGCTAGAGAATGGAAATTGTATTGAAGTAAGGTCTCTCTCTCTCTCTCTCTCTCTCTCTCTCTCTCTCTCTCTCTCTCTCTCTCTCTCTCTCTCTCTTTCTTCCACATGTCTTTAGTCTTCTCAATTTTCTTGTTGTTTTCTTTGGGGGCCTTAATCTTTTTGTACGATACTAGATTTATTAGAGTAATTCTCTCTCCCCTTCTCTCACTCCTTTCATATCTGATCATCTACGGCATCAGGGAAACTGTTATATTTAGTCCACATGTGGACAATTTGTTCTCATACCGTTAGTGGACACCCGGGTCATAATAACATCAGGTGTGTTAGAGGTTCAGTGTGTGTTTTTTTGTGGTATGGAGGGGCCAAAGATTCAGTGCTTTAGTTTTTCAATATTGTTCTCGTTCACACAGTAGTTTCAATTGTATTAGTTTGGGTTTAGATTATACCATGTATTTTTAAGCTCAGATTAAATTGACCCCTTTAGCCCTCCACAAGACCAACAAACACTAGACTGTGTCAGTGCGTCAGAGCTGCTGGGACGTCTCTAGTGTTCTCCATTCTCTGGTCTTTTCCCAGACATTGTAAAACCAGATACTAACACCACAGTGTTAATGTTCGTCTGGGAAGTCATTGGAGTCACAGTTTCGGCTGGTCGTAACAAAAGATTTGTGCTGCTTTAAATGAATTGTAAATCAATATCATGGCTCAAAGAACAAATAGATGAATCATAAAGGAGTTTATTATAATTGAATTTGAGAAAAATGTATTTGTAGGGTTTGGTTTTGTGGACAAAAGGACATTTTTCCTATATTTTCAGCATTATAACAAATGATACATAGTCAAGAGAGCTCATGCCAGGCAGCACAGTTCTAGAGTCTCAGGGTCCTGGATTTGATCTTTGGATCACTGTCTTTGAGGAGTGTGGTGTGTTCTCCCTGTGTCTGCGTGGGGGTCCTCAGGGCGGTCCAGTTTCTTCCCACAGTCTAAACACATTGGTAGGTAAATTGGCTTTATGATATCATCCACAGGTGTGTCTGTGTGTGTGTGTGTGTGTGTGAATTACTGTGTGAGTGTGTGAAATTGTCATGTAGGCACTGGACGCACCACAACCCTCAATCAGAATGAGACAGTTACAGAAGATGAATGAATGGATGAATGATCAAATAAATGAATATTCCAAGGCAAATTGTGTCATGGCGGAGAATAATACCCCACTGTTTTGGGTTGTAGATTAGTCACAGTGTGTTATCTGTATTATGCTGCAATCCAATACCTTTGGGATGAGTTGGGATCCATCTATATCACTAATCCATCACCTTACCAATATTCTCATTCAAGAATACAATCAGATCCTCACAGCAAAGTTCCAACATCTAATGCAAAGCCTCCAAAAATGTAGATAGTGCAGCAAAGGAGACTGCCAAGACCTCTGAGGATCAAACAGCAGCTTATTTCTATGTATTTATTGCGCTGTTAGATTTACTCAACTGCTCTCTACTGGATTTACAGCCTGTTAATATTCACAAACACAAACATGCCTCCAACTTAGCAACAACCTCTGCATGTCTAGTCTTCACAGCCTTGTGGAATGTGTAGTTTAACATTGCAAACATGTTTCATAATTTCTCTACCCCAGATAGCCCGGTGGAAAGGAATCTGTGCTGTAAATCTCACATGCCTTCACAAGCCACTGGGCCAATATGGTTCAGGGGGAGACACATACACACACTCACACACACACACACAGAGAGAGAGAGAGAGAGAGCGAGAGAGAGAGAGAGAGAGAGAGAGAGAGAGAGAGAGAGAGAGAGAGAGAGAGACTTTCTGTGATCAATATAATCTCTTCACACTGATAAGGCCTAGCCCTTCAGAGAGAGAGAGAGAGAGACAAAAGTGTAGTAAACTGTAGTTTAAGTGTGGCGTAACAAATAACTAAACTAAATATAAAAGTTTTATTATAATCAATATTTTGAACAATTCCTGTTATAAAAGTCTGTTTCTAGATTAATAGGCAATTAATCTAATTACTGATTTTGAATGGTTGGCAATGGGCATGTTAAGGTTAAGTTCAGGTACAGCTGCTCCAGAGCATCACACTGTATTGGTAGTGCTTTTCCAAGCAGGTTTTACAGGCTGTATATACACATCGGAAATTATATTAGTCATGTCACCCTGATGTGGTTCTTGTGGTATACTGCAATTAGTCAGAGTGTTTTTTATTTTATGTTGTATCAGAATTCTGCCATAATCAGAGCGTCTATCTTTTATTCTTAATGTGGAGACTGGGGTTCATCTCCCAGCCCTGGGAGCAACATAGCTCTAGCTTAACCAGAGACCACAGGCAAGGCACCCAACCCTGTAGTGACCTACAGCTGTAGCATGACTACACCTGTAAGTCACAACTGTAAATGTAATTGGCTCCAGACTCAAGACTCCACCACAGATTGTGGCTCAGGCCCATGCTGGAGTGATGTTAGTGCTGGTGGTTGGTTAAGCCTCAGGAAAGCACTGTCTTTTGGCTCTGAGTGGGATTAAACACACTTTAGCTGTGCTTGATGAAGCAGAACCTCCAGTCAGAACTGGAGTTGTATCAACACATTAGTGCAAGGTTTTATTTCCAGCAGACACTGAGTAAAAGACAAGGTACCTCAGCAGATTTGAGGCGAAACAAGATCACATACAATGTTGTACCTAGCAGTAATATTTGTAGAGGGCACGCTGAAGACCCACGCTATAAACTGTTGTCAGAGAATGTGACACATGACAAATTTTGCCTATTCAAACATTTCAGAGCTTAGACTCAGGCTTAGGTTTAGGGTTGTGGTTAGTGTTAGGTTACAGGCCACACTGAAATAGAGACCTGTATTTACAAGTAAAATTTGCAAGTGTCAGATGACATTGTTTTTAAGATATTATAAGAATTGGCTTTGGAAATCAATATAAATTACAATATGCTCCAAACTTCAGGTGTGGGTATAGAGCAATCTGAGTATGTGAGAGAGCGAGTTATAAGCCAGTCCCATATGGTGCAGTATATTAAAATAATTTTCTGAACTTGAATAAAGATGGGTTCAGGGTTGTATTTTATGGCTTATTTGGAGTTGTTTTTGCAGCAGCACTTTCACATGATGTGCAGATTTATCGATTATGCAGCACAGATGTTTTAATTTAATCAACGCTGCATGAATAAGAATTTATTTTTCAGAGCCAAATTATTTGCAAAATGTACCAAATATCTCAGTAACCACTTCCAGCACACCCATCCCCTCAGTAGTAGACATTGTATAGATGTCTATGAGTAGACCAGAATGATCATTTTGCCTGTGTGTGTATACAGTGAGGATCAGAGCACTGCCATCATGTTCATGATTAGTGCCTGAGCATTGTAACAGTCGGTGTGATCCAACTGAAAGTTGCCCAGGCCTGTGGTACAGAGCACTTACACTAGTCAAACAAACTGGACTTTGGTGGTGAAACATGCATGGTCCAGATTGTCTAGTGTGAGAACATCCTAATACAGATATACCTAGACAGGCTATTGAACCCTAACTTGCTGTGGATGACATGTTTTTAACTAATCAGAGTCTTTAATTTGTTGTTGTCCAATTTAATTTTACAAAATTTAACAATTTAACAAAAACATGTATCTCAATTTTCATCAATTTAGTTGTTGTCTTTTGTGTGAAAATATTATGATGAATGGACCAACAAAAATGCCCCAAAATTACATTACTTTTAATTACATATTTAATTACATACATATTAATTACATATTCCAATTACTTGGAATATATATTTATTTACATTGACTTCCACTGAAATTTAAGAAGGTTTCCTTGTAAAGTTTCCTGTAAAGTTCCTATTTTTGGAGATATATGTTTTTCACTGGACAGGAGCAGTGATATGCCACTACACTGTATCTGAGTAAAGGAGTTGACCTTGTTTAATCTTTGCCGATCTCCTGCTCTGGTTGACCCTTGCCTGGGCCAGTGTGAATGTGCCCAGCATGAAGCTCTCGAAGCTTATTCTTCGAACTCGACGGGGTCTCCCTATCTCTCCCTCTCTTGCTTTCTTTCTTTCTCTCTCTGTCTCTGCCATGCTGTGCTCATGCAGATTGTCCTGAACACACACTCATACACAAGATACACACTGTCCTGACCTCAGGTGACCTTCAGCTCAGAGGCAGCTTTAAAAGAGTTATCCATTCTTCGCATCTTCCTGCACCACACTGACCTTATCAACAAGCATTGTTCACTCTCAAACCTCTCAGGCACCTGCCACAGGTATGATATCCAGTCAAAATACAGACTACGCCACAACTGATCCGTGATCAGAAGCTGTAAGGAAGAGGCCCAGTTTTAGATAGTAGAGCTGAGCCAAGAGCAGCAATGTCATCCTCTATAAGCCGCAGGGAATGAAGCACAGCTGGTTTGCTGGTTTTCTTTTGATGCTCTGGTGGGTTAAAGTTGGTCTATCAACATGTCAGCTTCCCAGGTGTAGCAAATGCCACAGGGCTCGCCGGAACTTCCATCATCGCCCCATTCATGAGCATGACTCATGAGAAAAATACAGCTAACTTATTCATCTTTCACGAGGGGCTGCTGATCAGCCAAGCAACTGTGATGATGTGTACCTTCAAACCTAGAGTTCTAGAGTGAGACTGACAACAGTCTTTATGAAAACTGATATTTGTTATATGTCTTTATGTAGTATTATGTCAGTTTTATGGAATAATGTAAGCAATTGTGGCCTAGGGAGGTATTAAGGCCACCCTGCATTTTGTTGTGGAGCAGTGGAAATATATTCTCTATCAGTGCTGGAGCTCAATCCGTTCTTTGGGTTGAGGAGGGATCTAGAACTAATCCGTCACTTTACAAATGTGCTCAATGGATGCAATGCAATCAAATCCTCACAGCAGACTAGACCTAGAGCTAACCTTTGTGATCCATAGGAACCACCCTGTTTGCACAATAACAAAAGATTGCAGTATAAAACCCCTTTCCTGTTCACATCAGCAAGCTGTAAACACACTCTCACACCATCCAGCAGTCCATATTGTGTAAAAAGCCAGGCTGTGATTGGACAAGCCTTGGCCCCTCCTCTGCCCCCTCCCCTTGCTTTAAAAAGAGCACGGAGGCACTCGGCAGGGTCAGAGGAATGTAACCAGCAGCCCACCCTGCCCCAGAGCAACACGCTCCATAAAGACCACTCAACACACACACTCATGTTCCAAACAATGGTGGATTTCTCAGAGAAGTACTTGGAAAGGTAGGCACCCGAGATGTTCTCCTCTCTTCTGTGCTGCTCTGAGGGATCTGTGATAGTTGCTTTGAGGATGTGTAAAGAAGGGAGGGAGATGGAGAGGGGTGGTTATTGTTTAGGACCAGAGGGAAAAGTGGAGCGAAAGATTGAGGCCATGTGAAATCCATGTCTCTTGCGGCTTGTCCATTTTGGGACTGTGTGAGCGGTTCATGCAAGTTACCTGGCCTTGGGTCTATATTCTCTTCTCTATTTTGGGTTTTTCATTCCCTGCTATTTTTGATTTCCAGGAGTGATTTCTGCTGCTTCTGTGTTATAAATGGATCTTCTCTGGGACACATGCAGCTGAACTTGACTAGAATTAAGCAGAATTTTCTGTCCTGAAGTTATTTTGAGGGTAGTGAGACAAACTCTAATTCATCCGGATGTTCTCTGCATTTGCTTCTTTCTACCAGTCTTTCTTTCTGATGGGGTCTTGGGCATGGTATGCATCACAGTTGCAATTGCAATCTGCAAACACTTCTAAGGATTCTTTTAATAGGGTTGGATTTTTGTATGAATAATTTCTCCTGCTAACTGTTGTCACAGGGGCATGCATTGATTATTTGAACAAGACCTCTTCATCCTTCAACTCTTCATAAGCATGGATGCCTAGTTAGGAAAGTAGGCTCAGTTATTCTTAATCTAGACCTGAGGAAACCATCCCTATATATTTTTACTGTGCCATTTGGTGGTATCCCCTGGGATAGTCCAGTCTTTTCAGTGGGAGATGACTGAATAGATGTGGAATGGGATTCCTGTGTTATTGACATAGCTGGGTGACATTTGAAGGCTTGAGAAGGCATGCAAACACGAGGGTATGTTTTGCTAGCAGGGCACAAGGTGGCCTCTGAGAATACCCCCTGATAAAATACATGCTCATGCACACATATATAACACACACACACCTTTAGCTTTCATCTGTGAGCTGTCCACATGAATGGAGTCGAGTTTTACACTGTTGTGTAATTGTGTTATGTTCTGCAGGTTTGTTTCTTTCCTGGTCACTCATACTATCAAGTCAATATTGTCCCTTGATCCTAAATGTTTGCAGACAGGTTTTCTGATAAATGAATTCAGAGATTTCATGCTGGATCCATTGGTGAAACAGGCAATCACTGTACCCACACTGTTTGTGTAACCTCCATTGAAAAGCATTAACCAATTACATGAAATGCTCATGAGCCGGAGATAACCTAGCCCAATGCCAAGGAAGGGCTACAGGGGTTTGAAGCTCCTGAGCACTAGCAGTAAAAATCAATGAATGCAATAAAATCACATGCCCACATAAAGTTATTCTTCAAAAAAAAAAAAACTACCACCGAAAGGTTCTTTACGGTACCTTTTATCTGAGTGGTCACTTCAGGATTTTATTATTCATTTTAGCCTTTTTTTTGTTCTTCTGTCATTGGTAGTGCTGCTTCAGGCAAGTCATATTCCAAATCTCTTTCACTTTGTTATTGTCCTTTTGGAAAACTGGACGAGAATAGCTGCCAGCAGCACTGGAATAACTAATGGAGGCCAGGAGTTGACTAGAAAAGCCTGGAGATGAATGGGAATTAGAATTAGAAGGATTTAACCCAATCCGTGCAGTGAAACACACTTTTACACACACACTAGTGAACACCAGGGGGCAGTGAGCACACATGGCCGGAGCGGTGGGCAGCCCTAGCCACGGCGCCTGGGGAGCAGTTGGGGGTTTGGTACGTTGCACTTCAGCCATGACCTGCCGGCTCTAACCACCAGGTCGCGACATGACCTCCAGGTGGAGGGAAGTGTTTGATGGGTGGAGAGATCAGAGAATCCTAACTTGATAAGCCTTGGCCAGGTAGCATCCCGTGGGCAGGAGGAAGGGGCCAGAGCAGAGTAAGCATGAGGAAACAAATCAGAGACAACTGTTTGGAGCCGAGACCAGCTCCAGGGTTTTAGCAGTCGTGAGGTCATGACCTGGTGGAGGAACGGCCTGTAGACTCTCTGTTTCTTCAGTGACTGAGGATTAGAGAGGGGAAGAAGTTCTTTGTCAACCTCCATTCCTTTCTTAGACACAGCTGTTTGGATGGAGACATCTGGGGGCTTTGCAGGCATTTTTTGGACAGCAATAATATGCAATATTTATTTAGCAATCTATTATATAGTCATTACATTGGCCTGTATTTGCGTGAAAAACAAATGTTGTCAGATATTTAATTGCATCATTTAGAGAGAACATAATCATGTGCTTTTAATGCCTTTTTCTTTTTTAATACATATTCATAAGAATGACATTTGCCCTTCTATAATTAATTCAGCATATAACATGATATTGTGAATGAATTAAAGCATTTATGTTTATTCTGTTTTGACCTTCAGCTGACCGCTCCATATGTGGCTGTACCTGAAATAGCTCTGAGCTGCATATTTTCACTGCTGCAGCTATTTTACACTGTAAGGCTGAAGTGGTCAGGACTGAGTCTGCAAGACTGGGAGGTTGAGTTACACATGGGTGAGGAATGTGTCCTGTATGAAGAACTATGCAGGGGGAATGTGCGGCTGCTGCTGACGCACACAGACACACACAGACACACACACACACACACATACACGCACACACACACACGCACACACACACAGACAAACACACACACACACATACATACATACACACACATACACACACACACACACACACACACACACACACACACACTTTGGTTCCCTTGCATATTGAGGACATTACTAACCTCACTACTACTAGCCTAAACCTACTTTAAGCACACACACACACACACACACAGACACACACACACACACACACACACACACACACACACACACACACTATGTACAGGTTTGGTCTTAATATATCCTGGTTCTGAGGTACTGAAATAATGTTTACAAATTGTAATTACTTCATATTTTTATGATTACACTTAATGCTTTAAAAAAATGTAATTAACACAGTTATAAACAGTTCTTTAGAGTGGGATTTTTTATTCTTTAAAGTGAGGGTAAATGGAACCGAACATCTGACTCTTGTTGCTACAGAAAGTTATTATTTGGAAGAGAATACACCGCCTTATGGTTTATGATGGATTTGAGATAAGGATTTTGGCTTAAAATGAGATGATTTTTAAAAGCATACATTAAATTCTCAAATGTCTATTTCACAGTGTATATCAAAATAAATAAATAAATCATTAAAACATGTATGGGTTCAGTAGTGCATTTAAATAGCAATTGATATTGTAGACATAGTGACCCCTGGTTCCTATTACGACTACTCTGAAAAAAAAATAAGCTGAATTATCCTTTAAAATCTTGCAAATGCCTCATTATTTGAAGCTGAATGCCAATATTGTTGTTATGGTAACTCTTATTACACACAAAATATATGCACTACAGAACTGACTGGAGTTCAGGTTTGGTGTAGTACTCACTTCTGTCCAATAGGTGGCAGCATTTACATTAACATAACATTAACAGACGCTGAAGCCTTTACTGTAACCACTCCCTTAGGATCAGCAATAGATGGCCTCCACCTTCACTCCCAGCATCAGAACAGACAAACTGACCCTAGATCTGTGTGAATATCCACATTCCTTTCTCTATTCGAGCTGTGACGCCAGTGTAGCATCTCTCCACCGAAGCCCTATCGCGTCCCGTGCTGTTGTATTGAAACCAGACCCAGGCCGTAAATCCTTTCATTACACTTGCAAATATTTTCCAGGGCCCATAAACTGAAGAGTCTCTCTGCTGCCATTTACACACACACACACACACACACACACACACACACACACACACACACATACACTCACTCACTCTCATAGCCCCCTCTGGTCCCCAGCCCCAGCCTCACTCTAAGCCAGTTTTCCCACTGGAAGTGAAAAAAAAGCCAATCAAACACATTCCACTTGTCCGTGTTGTTTTATGAGTTCTAAATAAAGCCTTATTTTCTAGATTGACCCATTTAGAGTTCAAACATATCATTTTTTTTTTGTTTCTTTTTTTATACTGAATCATTTATTGCGGCCTACTTTCTCAGTCAAGAATTGTATTTAAAATTTGTCCTTCCATTAATATCTGTTAATAACTTTCTAAGCTGTGCAGAACAACAGCATACTTACTGTATGTGTGTGTGCGTGTGTGTGTGTTTGTGTGTGTGAATGTTTGAAGCAGTGGCTAAATCCCATTCCATCCATTTCCCTAACTACTCCACAATTTCCCCAGCCTTATCTTATCAAAACAGATTCTGCTGAGGAGAAAGGAGCAGCAGCGTCACTGCCCACGTCACCTTCTCTCATTCCCCTACCCTACTCTACACACACACACACACACACACGCACATAAACATACACACAGAGCACACAAAATACAGTGCACTGTTTATGCATAAACGGCTTTAAGATCTTTGTCAACACCTGAGAGCTCCAAACACAGATCAGTTGATAATGCTGGTGTGTGGAGGGATTCCGAGAGTCTGGTTTTCACTGGGAGAAACTTTGGTGAACTTTTATTTTGGTGGGCTTTTGGAGGTGGTCACTTTGCTGTTTTGATTTATAAAGTGTGTTGAATTCACACAAACAGTGTTGCTACTCAGTTGAAGTTCTTTAAGGCAATGAACTTTTGAGCATAAGGAAGATGGGATTATACTATTCGGGAAATGACCAGGTGTTTACAGGTTTGATACAAGTGGGTTTGGAAGCACAGTAAACATAGAAATCTGGACTAAAGCAACATTTCAATTGGTGCTTGACCATTTCAGACAGACTCAGTCCACACTCATCAATATCGTCATCTTCATCCTCATTATTTTCCTCATAATTAGCTTCTATCTCAGGCACTCCCAATTTTCTGGGGCTGTTTGCTGAGGGGACTCTGCAGACTCATGCATTACGCATCTGCTCAGCTGACTAATGTTTTTATCAGCAGCTCTTCCATCCTGTTGATGAGATAAGAAAAGATCCTAGTGGCTGAATGGCCTTGGCTTTGAAACATGCACACAAAAAAAAGTAAATCTGAAGCATCCTCACTACAGCAGGAGGTTATAACACTGTAACGACCTGAAATAAACCCTTGGCAAAATCATACCCAAGTCCCACGTGTTACTTGTGTCCGGAAGTTGTAGGTTTGCCTTTATTTTGGGATGTTGACTCACTGTGGTGCAGGTCATGCAAGAGGTTCTTGGTTTTTCTGGGGGAGAGGTGAGGGACGGTGAGAGTCGTTTATGTTTCCAGCCCTGCGGCCACCAGCTAATGATGTCATTACTTTGTCATTGGCTTCCTGTTGGGCTTCTTTACTCGAGAATGGTTAACCAGTTTGGGCTCCATTACCTGGCCTTCCCCTTTCCAGCCCTCACAACCTGAATATGAGCGGAGGTGTCTGTCTTCTTGAATATAGAGATACGCCTCTTTCTTGCTTGTGCCGAGTGAATTAGCATATCCACTTGACAAGAAAAGAATGAGCTATCGAGGCTTCTGAAATCCTAGAGAGAAGCACAGATAGAGGGCAATGGAGGGAACGTCCCAGGATGGTGGCAGAGTTAGAAAGATGGACAGATTTAGGGACAGCGGCTGGGGAGGTCCAGAAATGGAATTGGTCGTTCATTTTTGGTACACGCTAGCACAATGTGGTACAGGCCAATGGGGTCTAATGAGACTGGAGGCTTTGTGAAATCCACAGTGGAAATCAGACAAGAGGAAATGGGTATTGGGAAAGGTTGGATGCCCTGGAGGAGGAGGCATGTGAAAGTCTGCGAGGACACGCACCTGGGGAAAGGGAGATTAGCCTAGCCTAGCCTAGCCTAACCTAACCTTGCCTCTTAGCTCAGCCTAGACTAACCTCCTGGGAGTGCCAAAGTGGCCAGGGCTTTAACCCGCCCCCAGATGAGAGCCCGAAGGGGACCCGGGAAACACCAAGAGGGAATGGAAGGATGATGCAGAGGAAGAGAACAGGAGTCAGTCACTCACACTTTCAGTCAGAGGAAGAGGAGAGAGAGAGGACGGAGGACAAGACGATCGACCGAGAGAGAAAGAGAGACCCACAGTGTCTCTCCACCACAACATCACTCCAGTCTTCTATCGCCCCTAGGAGCAAGATAGCCGCTGACTAAGGATAAAATGTACATAGATACAGAATCTCTTTTGGAATTTAGTGATCCGGAGACATATCTGTGGAGATTAAATACTGGGGAACAATTTGTGGAGATGGACTTTTTAATGATAAAATGATGGATTTGGAATTCTATCCAGAATTACGAACATCAAATTCTAGGGATGGAAATGGGGATGGAATTTCTGCGGACAAAATTTTGGGGATGAATTTCTAGGAATGAAACTCCAGGGGGAAAGTGTGTGGGACAAAAAAAAAATCTGTTAATGAAACTGTATGAAAATAATTCTGGGGCTTTGTCATCTGGAACACATTTGGATTTATGGAACCATGCAACTTCTGGAGGGTAATTTTTTTTTTCATTTGTTTGGATCGAGGAAACTCATCAGCCTCTCCCCATCTTGTTTCCTGTGTGTATGCTTGTTTGTGTGTGTGTGTGTGCGTGTATGTGTGTGTATGTGTTTGGGTGCTGGTGCACGTGCAGGGCCAAAGACATGAAGAACCGGTTGGCGTTCCTGAGAAGGAGGAATGAATCTCCTGGAAGCAGTCCGGCCGGCAAGCTGGACAAAGCCATAAAGTCGGTCAAGTAAGTGTTTGTATGTGTGTGTCTGGTGTAAATGCATCCGCCTGCTTCCACCAGCTGGTGGTACCCTGCTCTGGGCACTGTGAGTGTGTGTGTGTGTGTGGGCTGAGAAGAGAAGTGGTGGAAAAAAAGAGGTAGTGGAACAGTACTGCAGTGTAATATAATCAACATGGGAAGTTGACACTGTATTTTTCCATGAGCAGAAATTACTATAAAGGTTGTATTATTTACACTGGGTGCACTTTCTTCTACATAGGACTGATTTGGCTCTAAATAATGAGGTCCACACTTAGCTGTATCAGGCTGGATTGGAGATCATTTTCATATTAACCTATGGACATTTTAGAATTTGAGTAGTTTAATAATTTAATGAACTCAAAATCATGCCCAGACTTTTATTTTGTTTATCTATTTAAAACAGTTCATTAATGAAAATTTCTGGGGAATAGAATGTAAAAATGTTGAAGTTACACATCTGGACCTTTAAAGGGATTATTCCACTGTCTGTGCCTTAACAAACAGCACAGTAAGCTGTACATTTAAGACATTTTCTTACAGTGTGGGTTGGCTATTCAGCTGTTAACATTCATAGTTCATATTTCAGCTGCAGTCCACCTTAAATTGAGAAAGAAAATGGGATCCAATACCTTAAATGTACGACTAATGGATAAGAAGATTATGTAGATCTGACATAGCTGTGAATAATGTAGACCAACATAGCATCCCCCCACCATGCTCCAATGAACGCCCAGCAGCTAGAAACCAGAGAGGGATTATGTACAAATCTTGGTAGATGTGGATCTGTCCGCAGCAGTTTCTGGATTGATTCAGAGTTCAATTGTCAGAACTGCCCTTACCCGTTCAGAACAGCAAACAAAAGTGTCACAGCACCCAGTGCCACATCTGCTTGAGCATCTGCTTGAGGGTCATCTTGTTTTACGCTTGCTAACATCTGCCTAATTGAGCATAAACACAGAATACGACACAGAGAGAAGGACTGCTGCTAAAGTCAATAAGACGGCAGATGCTGGAGGCTTGTTAAGAGCAGCCCACACAGTGAAAAAGAGCTAGTGGAGAGAGGGAGGGGGCGGAGCCACTGTTTTACAAGTCATCCTGTTGGTTGGCAATAACCCCGCCCACTCCCTCTTGCTCTGAGATGGCTTAAAAGGGAGGCTCCAGGAAAGGGGCATTCAGAGAGAGAGAGAGAGACTAGCACAGACTTAAACAGAACTACAACCACAGACAGACAGACGCTCTCACACACACATTTACATACACACACACACACACTGTAGAGCATACCAAAACTGGCAGCTGGCTTGTTGACACACTCCAACACACATTGGAACACACACACACACATCAGCCTAGGACATCGCATTCGGATGGGTCACACAATGAGAAACCTGACAGAGATGGGCTTGCTCAAGAACCGCTCTGCTTTCATCTGCAGGCCCACTCCAGAAGAGGCGCTGAAGTGGGGGGAGTCTCTGGACAAGCTGCTCGTGCACAAATGTAAGTACAGAGACCATATTTATTGCTTGTGTTGATGGTGTACTGTGAATTATTCGTTTACATTTGCTTAGTATTTTACATGTGAGAAGTGTCTTATATCTGATAGGAAAGTGTGATTTGGGGCAATGATTGGGTCTTGCATTAATTGTCATTGCATCAATAGGGATCAATAATTAATTATTAATTAATAATAAAAAGATTTTTATTTTCTATGAAAGGATTTTTTTTCTTTATACTGTATTTATACTGTATTTATTTTCCTTTTCAATTGACAATGGGACTTACAGAGACATTGTTGCATATCAGGCTATCATGCATGGACAGAGAGAGAGAGAGAGAGAGAGAGAGAGAGAGAGAGAGAGAGAGAGAGCATTTGAATGAATAGGTTGTTGGATACAGTAAGCTACTGATGAATTGAGCCATGCATCAAGGCAGAGAGAGAGAGAGAATGAGAGAGAGCGAGAGAGAGAGAGAGAGAGAGAGAGAGAGAGAGGGATTTGTGTCACTAAAAATAGCTCCATGTGAGTATCTTATCTGCCCTCTCTGCATAATTCATCCCCCTGAGTGTCTATGGCTTTGCCGTTCTTAATCCCACTCACTGTTGCTGACATTAGTCTGGAATACTGGATGTTTCCATATGCCTCAGATTATTAGGCTCTCAACCATTTCTTCCCCCCTGGCTATAAGACACCCACCAGCTTATCTGCAGCTGCTCCCGGCAGCGGAAATGTGCAGCAGGACAGAGGGCTGGGTCCTTTCCTTCTATTCTTACACTTCCTTACAGTGACTTAACTCCAGAAGTGGTGCAAAAATGTGGGAGATGTCAAGGCTGGAGTAAATGAAGCTGCTTTCCTGCGCAAAACACGTCAACTCTGGTTTCCGAAAGCAGTTATAAAATCATCAAGTCATTAAGGGACAATAGTTTTGGTCGCTGCTAACGTGACAAGGGCACACAAATGAAAATTGGAATGAATGAGGGCAGGAAATGCAATTACAAGTCATAATTGAATTGTTGGGGGTTTAAAAGCCTTACTGTGCTTTTAAACAAGCGGCGGAAGCGGAGGAAATGGGATTAAGTCGCTGGTCAGTGTTGAACGATGAGGTTACCGAGGTCTATGTGACTCGGGGAGTGGCGGCTGCGTTTGCCATGTGTGTACTTGCTTTTCGGTCCATTCCCGTTCAATAACACATCTTTCTTTTTTCTTTTCCTTTTCCCTGTCAGATGGCCTGGCAGCGTTCCGAGCATTCCTGCGCACCGAGTTCAGCGAGGAGAATCTGGAATTCTGGCTGGCGTGCGAGGATTACAAAAAGATTAAGTCGCAGTCTAAGATGGCATCCAAAGCCAAGAAGATCTTCGCTGAGTACATTGCCATTCAGTCCTGCAAAGAGGTGAGTTCCCCTGATGATGTCTGCACAGTTGTACTAAAACAAATCAAATGATCAAATTGAGAATGAGTCCAACTAAAAAAAAGCCTTCAAAAGGACTTCAAAAGCGACACCCCCTAGTGTTTCCAAAAGCAACGTGATGCAAGCTAAACACAATCAGCATCCAGACAAAACATAACTGCCTTTGTTGTGACTGGGTTACTACAGAGAAACCAACATCCACCGGAGGAATGTCAGCTCTTCCTCATTTTTAGTCTCTGATTTTCTCAAGCTCTGAGAACCCTAGAGAGGCAGTGAGGTTGTACCTGCCAAGTATGTTCAAGTTTGGCCCTTGCTGCACTGTTGCTGATGGCTTCAGCACATGTTTCATTTTGAAACTTGGAATGATCTGCGGAAACTCAAAAACGAGGCAGTGGCAGCAGCTACCGGGGGTTTCCATCCATCTGTAACCTTCTGGAAATGTTCTGTTTTGAGATCATCTCTGGTCCATGGCCTATGAATAGACTCTTAGTTGATGCCTATTGACTTGTTGATGATGTCAGACTTAAAACCATCAGCATACCACCTTATATCCATGACTGAACCCTTTCCTCTTCTTTACTTTTGTCCTGTAGGTGAATCTGGACTCATACACGCGAGAGCACACCAAGGAGAACCTGCAGAACGTCAACCGTTCCTGCTTCGACCTGGCCCAGCGCAGAATATATGGCCTGATGGAGAAGGACTCATACCCCCGCTTCCTCCGCTCCGAACTCTACATGGACTTGGTGAACCAAAAGAAAGCCAGCACCACGTCGACGGCATCCTCGTCGTAGAGAAAATGCACAACTTCACCTTTATAGAGAGACAGAGACACTATAGAAACTATAGCATTGCGGAGGTTTCTTTCACTTAGAGTTTCGTTCTCATTCGCCATAATGTCCTACAACGAGCCGAGGCAAAAGGCAGACTGAGGCAGTGGCAAAGCGAGACAGACTGTGTTCCCAAGGTTCAGGATGATCCTTGAGAACGAGAGCAAGGAAAACAACTCAGCCCAACCTGGGGGCTGAGCTTAAGTGAGCTGGACAAGTGGGATGTCCCCATGTCGAGTGCTGTTGATGTAGAGTTTTTGGGTTGTTGTTGTTGTTGTTTTTATTATTTTTTTCATAATCTTATTTATGGTTAATCCCTGAAACAAGCTGGAGCAAAGAGGGGAGGGGGGCAATGTCTTCTTGCTTTGACACAAAGACAGTCAGGTACTGTTTTGTCGCTTCTGCCCATTTACTTTTTACCCTCTTTGTTGTTGTCCTCCTCCTTCTCTTCTGGTGCCACTGGTACGACCTGATCTTACTTAGCTATAGATTTTTTTTTCTGTGGTCACCAACTCTGCTCCTGGACATTTGCTAGCTCAATGAAGACCATTTCTATCTCTGTGGTCATGCACTTCCGTACTCAAGCACAGCTTTGGGAGGCTCTACTATAACCCTCTGCCCCGGTGACGTAGTCCTGGTCCCTGCCCCTGCCCCAATCCCTGTCCTGATTCCAATCCCAGAAGACATCTGGGGGCAAATGAATGGACCAAAATATTGACAACGAGAGGACACCGCTAGTTATGCCCATGCCCAAAGACTATTCTGGACTGTGTTTGTGTATAGCCAATAAGCATTTCATGGTAGCTCCACTTGCGGACGGGACGAGAGCGTTCTCAGGACTCTATGGCACTCGATTAATGAAGCTTTCAGGCTCACACCTTCTCCTTCCTTCGTTTTTTACACATTAAGGGTCATTTTTTAGAGTCCAACCTGCACTCCGTAGATAGAGCAGGACACAAGGCTGGTCAAGGCCCTGTCCTGTTGTTGACTTTTGTTTATAAGAGAGAGACAATGCTTTACCTGTAAAAAGGGTTGCGTATTTATTTAGATCCTTGCTGGACGTATTGGTCAAACTGCACTCAGCTGAACCACACCTGCATACCCCCCCCCCCCACCCCCACCCCCACCTTCTCTTAAATATCCCCCTATTCCCCACTCTTCCTCTTAACCCCTGATCCAAGTGCAATATGTTTTATTACTTTTGGTTTGTTTTGCTTATCTTCTGGATAAGTTTTATAGAACAGAGAGAAAGAAAGAGGGATGAGAGTGAACAAAAGGGATGGGGAGGGATGACAGATGGAAGCTCTGTATGAATTTTTAGTTTGTGAAACAACCGACAAACAAACCAACAAACAACCTGCTTAAAGACTGAGCTGCGGTTTAAGAAAGTCAAGTAGTTGACATAAGCAAGTTATTATTATTATTATTATTGTTATTATTATTCTAACTGTGTATCCCGCACCTCCCCCGGCAGCAGGCAGCTTGGG
Source organism: Hoplias malabaricus (assembly GCF_029633855.1). NCBI lineage: Eukaryota > Metazoa > Chordata > Actinopteri > Characiformes > Erythrinidae > Hoplias > Hoplias malabaricus. The sequence goes on along the minus strand of NC_089801.1, from coordinate 20,447,511 downwards.
GGTGGGTGGTGGTTATGGATGTATATATAATTCTTAAGAAAAGAGTAAAAACGATGAAAAAATACAAAAACACGCACGGTTTCCTGGACGGTCCCCGGAGACCCCAGCTGTATCTATGTAAATACTAAGAGCGTCAGAAGCTATAAAATAAACAAAATGACATGTATTGTTATCGAATGCGGGGAGACGTGGGTACGGTCCACCTCTTCCTTGGTCATACACTGCTTGTAAGGAGTTTTATGAAATGTATTTTATCATTTTCACTGTTTACAATTCAATGCATCTCCTAAGATAGCAAGCGACAAAGAAAATAGACAAAAAAACTCCATTTTGGTGTCATTGCAGAAAAAATACATCAAATTAATAAAACATCTGGTAAATAAAAAAAGATTTAAATAAACAAAACTTTGTCTTGCTCTTTTCTTGTTGCCTTATTACATGTAATAATTAGTTGTTATTAGTCCTTAGTTGTTTTAAAGTTATTAAATAGTAATCCTGACCATTTTATCTGTTCATATCTTCATCATTTTCATCAGCAGATTGGACCAGGTAGCGATGTTGCTGTGTAATTTAAACCCTTTCGGCTAAACCTTGGTAAACAAGCCCATCTCTCCCAGGATGTCTGTTCTAAATAACTGGCCTCAAACAGTCAAGCGCATCCCACAGCGCCCCCAAACTTTCTCTCCCTGTGAATGTGATGAATGAGGGTGGTCAGGAGGAGAAAAATGAAGAGGGAAACAGACGACAAGAAAGAGAGATGAAGCTGCAGATACCTGTTGTAGAGATGTGTGGCAGCTGACAGACTGATGCGCTGCTCTGATTGCACGAGGAATCTTTGTTTCTGCCCACGGCCATCTGTTTTTTTCTGGGCCTCTCACACACACCATCCACTCTTTTAACACTTCAGCCAGTTCGTTTATCCCTGATCATTTCTGGTCACTCTTTTGCTCATTGACTTATGCTCTCTCTCTCTCTCTCTCTCTCTCTCTCTTTGGAACACTCTTGTCTCTGTTTTCTCTATCACTGTCCCTCACTAGCTTTTCTGTCGTAATTGCTTGACATATCTTTATCTATTTGACTTCATCTTTATTTTAGCTTCTTCTCTTTCTCTTCATTGTTCTTTTTCTCTTTCTAGAACTGTTCATAGGACTATCTTTCTAGCCTATCTCTCTTTCTCTCTCTCTCTCTCTGCAACTCTCTTCATCATTTGCTGCCTCACTTTTATCCATATTCACTTGGCAAATGAAAGCTGTGAAAATATTCCCTGCTGCTGTGAACGCAGTCTCAATTAAGAACTTCTTTGTGGTCTTTAGAATCTCTCTCTCTCTCTCTCTCTCTCTCTCTCTCTCTCTCTCTCTCTCTCGCTCTCTCTCTCTCTCTCTCTCTCTCTCTCTCTCTCTCTCTCTCTCTCTCTCTCTCTCTCTCTCTCTCTCCCCCACTGGGATCTTCTGACCAGATGGCAGCTCATTTCTTTGCCATTCACAGTGAATGTTTTAAGTGTCGTATCTGACCACCCTCTATTTACTGATAGCCCTACGTTTACCGTCATGAGACGTATTTATTTTTTTTTATTTCTTTATAAATTTAGTCCAAAACGGTTAATGACAGCTTCACAACTGACCAATCACTGGTTGGTGATGAAAAACATGAAACATCTTTAACATATTTAGTGTATTTTGGTCAAACCCTCACTCAGTGGATGTTTACAGGATGTCATTGGTGAGTTTCGCTTAGATTAAACATTGACGTTCATCATTCCATTCTCAGGAGCATAATTGGAGAATCTGGAGCAGCTGCACATAATGTCACCAAGCTCAATGCAAAGTGTCAGGAAGATATGGATCCTCATTTTCTGGAGTGTTAGCTATGGGGATGAGTTGGAGTGACAGAACCAATCACCCCACCTTGGTTATCACAGCAATATTCCAATGTCTAGTGTAAAGCTTTACTGGTCAAGTAGCATGTGAGTAAACTACATATAAATACTCCGGATTTCAGAGGATATAACAAAGTTTTGGACCGAGAGGATTTGATTCAAGCTGCAGCATCATTTTCCACACGAATAAAATACAATACACTAACAGCAGTGATTTCAAAATGCTTCAGAGAGTTGCTAAGGAACCACTGCCTCTTTTCATTTTGTGTGTGTGTGTGTGTGTGTGTGTGTGTGTGTGTGTGTGCACTGACCTCGATGATTGCCCAATGTTCAGCAGCAGCAGGACCATGAGTGCGTCCACTTCACTGAACAAGTGTTTGTAATCTGCATGGTAACTGAACGGTCACATGTCAAAGGCAGCTGTGCCATTTTTCATTCAAATCAAACCCCTACTTGAGTTATCGATCTCTCTCTCTCGCTCTCTCTCTCTCTCTCTCTCTCTCTCTTACACACACACACACACACATAATCAAACACGGTCACTGCAAAAAAATAAAGTTTCTGCAAATTATTTTCAGTCTAGTCTTTACATTTACTTTTTTACTTTAGCACATTTTACTTTAGTGCTTTCTGTCTTTAGAGCCATGTTTACGTGTCTTTACCACTATTCCTTTCTCTCTCTGTTTCTCTAGCACAGTCTTTCTTAGCCTTTTCTCTGCTCTCTTCCTTGCACTCTCTTTATTTCTGTCCCTCTTTGTCACTGTTATTTTCTGAACATCTCACTGTTGTCAGATAGTGACAGGTTTTTAAAGTGTGATTATCTGAGACATGCCAAATGACCTGCAAAAGAATAATAAAAATATATTAAATAGTCAAACCATGTCCAGAAACTTGCTGAACATTGTAGGATATTCTTACAGCCGTTGTTCTGATGAGTTGTATAACCTTGTAGAAATGTGCTACTTTGCAGCTCTGCACATGCTCAGACCAAATTTTTAACAGACAGCTTTTTTACATCTTCGCAATATTGCTAAGATTAGAAATGCCTTATCCCTCCAGGACGCAGAAACATTAGTACATGCCTTTATTACTTCAAGGCTTGACTACTGTAACGCACTACTGTCAGGATGCACCAGCAGCAATTTAAGAAAACTTCAACTAGTTCAAAATGCTGCAGCTAGGGTCCTCACTAAAACTAGAAAATTTGAACATATCAGCCCAGTTTTATCATCACTTCATTGGCTGCCTGTTAAATTCCGCATTGACTACAAAATTTTGTTATTAACATATAAAGCCCTACATGGGCTTGCTCCTGAATATCTTCAAGATACAATTTCCTATTATGAGCCCCCACGTTCACTCAGATCACAGAATACTGGATTTTTAAATGTTCCCAGAATTCAGAAGGCCTCAGCTGGGGGAAGAGCCTTTTCTTATAAAGCCCCCCAACTCTGGAATGATCTTCCAGAAAATGTTCGGGACTCAGACACAGTCGCAATCTTCAAATGTAGGCTAAAAACTCATTTGTTTAGTTTATCATTTGGTAGCTAATGCTCCCCCATAGATAAAGGCGGCAGATCCGGGGGGTCCATGGACACAGGGAATTATAGTAAACTGAGATGCTGGTGCTGTCGTCCCGCCGTTTCTCGCGATCACTCAGGTTTGTTGACGGTGGAGCGGAGGGATGCCAGTGTTTCAGGATGCTCCCGTGTCTGTGTGTCCTCCTGGTTCTCTCCTTTTAGTTAATGCTGTCATAGTCAGATCTGCCGGAGTCATTAGCCACACTCTGGAAATTTTCATATTTTCTACTTTACAAACACAAAACAGTTCAAAACTAATTCCATCCCTTTACATCTTTCCGAGTAAACGACTGCCCACCTGTCTGTCTGGACACTGATGGATGACTGTCGAGATCCTCCTCCACGCTTCAGACCAGCTGCCCACGCTCCAGCAACCACCAAGTGCCTTGAAGCTGTCCCTACACTGAAGTTCTCATGGACTACTAACTATCATCACCAGTAGATTGACCAGAGGAGGATGGGTCACCCCTTGTGAGCCTTGGTTCCTCCCAAGGTTTCTTCCTCAGCTGGGGGAGTTTTTCCTTGCCACTGTCGCCCCTGGCTTGCTCACTTGAGGGTTTTACATTTGTCTTTACATTTCATGTCAAATCTTGTCTTACTGGAATTCTGTGAAGCTGCTTTGTGACAACATCAGTTGTGAAAAGCGCTATATAAATAAATTTGATTTGATTTGATTTGATTAATGTTTTTGTGTTAAATACGTTCTTCTCCGGTGCATTACACAATCATGATTCACTGTTATTATTTGCTTGAGAGTTCCAAAACTGTACACAGCGAATTAAATGTAAAAAACAAAAAAACAAAACTATAAAACAATTTATTTTCACCAAAGTAATATTATGGTATCTTTAATAAGGGGATTTGGGCTGTGCATATATCCTGTTTATACTTCTGTTGGCAGCATCTCCTGATTCACTACATTTAGCTTACATTAGCTTACCTACTATTTATCTAAACAACTATGTATAAAACATACACCATGGAAGCACATTTCGACAAAGGTGGCACAGCACGTCAGAACACCAGGTCAAAGAGAAATATATTGAGAAACATTGGCAGGAAGGGAGATGGTTTCAGTAGGTAACATGTAGTTGGAGGCAGTGTATTGGGTGGTGGAGGCGACAGTAAGCTGAAGGCCAATGTGTTTGTACTGGGAGAAGCTTGTTATTGCTTTTCTGAGGGCTGGCAGTATACAGCAAGGCTCAAAGACCCAGAGAATCACCTTCAGATTGGATTACGAATTTTTGCTCTGACAGTGTGGACTGGCTGGTTGCTAAAGCAACTGGGAGGGTTTGTGTCAGGAAGTGTATGTCTGTGTGTGTGTGGGGTTGTCAGGGGATTAATGTGTAAATCAAACATATGCAACCTCAAATCAGATCGAGGCAGATTAATCTTTTGCGACGACGGTGGTTCGTTCGCACGCCACAATAACAGAGGTTTTGAAATTGTAGAGTGCATATATCACCATGTGTTAGACCTGTGTTATTTCCATAATATAAATCCAATATTATTGCCCTATGACACTCATACTCCCAATTCCCAGCTGTTATATGTGTCCTGAATGAAAAATGACACAGGGACAGGCAAAAATAAAATAAAAAAATAATAGGAATATCAATAATGAAGCCCTAATAAATAAATAAATAAATATAAAGAAAATACAATGAAAAAATATACAGATTTACTTTGCCAGTAGATTTAATGATATCTTTGAATAAACAATCTGTGTTTTTTTAGTTGATTTATAATTTTTAATTTTTATTCTTTATTTCATGTTATTGTCATTGTTAGTCTTAATTGGAATCAAAAGGGTTACAAGTTTGGTCTTGAAATACCCAAAGGAAATTGTCCAGGTACATTCTCTAGGGCAAAGGTAATTATGAAGAGTCCAGGCCGGGATTTTACCATGGCCGGTTGATATGACACTATACCTGGTCAGTTAGGTGCGTTAGCATTTGCAGCTAGTGTCACAGAACATTGGCCCAGTTGTCTGAAGCTGTTCCTGTGGCCAAGACAACCCTCCACTTTCCATCTTTCTGCTTATGGTGATAACTATCAAGGGGCATCTATCAGTTGATGGGACGGATCTGGGCCGTTTGCCTTCTCCTCCAAAACTCTAAGCTCCTCAGCAACATTGCATCAGAGTCAGCTTTGAAAAGAAGTGGTGGACTGGACTCTAGTTTCTCAGAGAAACACTGGTGATAGGATATAATAGTAACATGATTGAATATTGTAATGGAGTGTATCAGGAGTTTACTTCTAAAGGTGATCCTTCATGTGATGGTTTAATGTCCATTAAGGAGTTGACTTGAGTTAATTGAGTTTTATTAAAGTGGCAGAGCTCTTCCACTCCACTCACGCCATGCCCAGCACCTTCCACTTTGCTCTGGCTGATGATATTAAGGTGGTATTACACAGATGACTGGCAGTAATCCCTGCTTTAGATGTACTCAGTGAGTTGTGTTAATGGCCCTGAGCTTAGATCATGGGCACGTTTTGCATTATCTGCTGTTTTTATGGCCAGAAATTGCAGGAGCACCTTTAATCACCTGTTTACTCTTGTGTCTTTTAGCCTCTGTGTAGAACATTCGGCTGATTTGCTCTGAGGCACGTGAGGTGCTTTTAGATCCTTATAATAATATGGTTTGAGGCTTTCAGGGATGGCTTCATGACATTTCTGTGACAGAAAATAACACAAAGCAGTAATTTGTTGGTCGTTTGTGGGTGTAGTTTTGCTTTGAAAAATGCTGAGGACAGTGTGGCCCAGGTGTTGCATTCAATTCAGTGTCACATTAGAGGCGTAGGCTGATTTTATTACCACAGGCCCATTTTCACAGGTAACTGATTACCTTTCTCTGGTCATGTTTACTGGCCTTAGACAGGGACCAGGTGATTTTATGCTCTATTCCTAGTTCCAGCATTAAAGCTAGTTAACACTTGTGTAATACCCAATTTGGAACCCAACTGTTGCAGAGAGCAACGCAGAAGCAACTGACATTCCAAAGTCCTACAATGTCTGCCCCATGCACTCCAAATGATCATAGGGTATTACCTCAAAAATATAAAGAAGAAAGGGAAGCCATGTATGAAGCCTCTTAACACATTCTCACTCCAAACAGCAAACAACTGAACTGATAAGTGCATGAAACAAAAACATTAAACAAATATGAATTCATATCTGCAGCAATCTGACAACAAGTATATAATATCTAAAGAGAACATTTTCAAAATGTGGTGTAGGCTAAATAAGCTCTTTCAGAATGTGGTGTGGACATGTTCCCAGCATCCCCAATGCTACACCCATGCTATCATTAGGTTTACTTTTATTTAATATAAATCACCATGTTTGTGACTCAAAAGTGTCCGGAGGTGTGAGTGAATGTGTGAGTCCTGTGAAGGACTGGCACCCCCTCCATGGTGTATTCCTGCCTTGCGCCCAATGATTCCAGGTAGGCTCTGGGCCCACTGTGACCCTGAATTGGATAACGGTTACAGATAATGTATGAATAAAAATGAATGAATAATTGAAAATGAAATAGTTATTTTCCTGAAATTTTCCTGTTTACATTTCAGAAAAATTTGGGCTTTTTTATTTTGTGACAATAATATAATAATAAATCGGTATAAGAAATTAATACCCATGTAAGAACAATAAAAAAACAATTTTCTGTTAACGCAAGGTCATTAGGCAGCTCAACACGCTTGAAAGAGAACACTGCCTGTTTTTGTAGATCAGTTAACCAATGCCTGAGTTGGCTGAGCACTAAGAGAATGGGCTGAAAAGGAGTGGGAGAGGGAAAGACAGTGACACATTCTTTGACTTCTGGATATGGACAAAGTAAGTATGGACAAAGCCCCTCAAAAATGAGCTAAGCCTAGGGAAGGTAACTATCCCAAAAACTGTGATTTAAGCTTGAGCTTCAAACTATTAATAACACCCGCCTGCGGGGAGCGGGGGAGAGTTTCATAACTGACAGTGCATCAAAACAGAACAGCATCCAGACGCTCAGAAACAAGATCAGACAGAGGCAGTCAGAAACATATGTTAGTTACTTTGTTTATTCATTCATTCATTGGTTCATTAATTTACCTTCTGCAAACACTTTATGGAAATATACATGATGCTACATTTTTACAGTATAGTGCAACTATACAACACATTCTAACATACGATGCTGTTCACCTTTGAATCAGGTACATTCAGTGCACAGTTTGCTTGTTTTTTCCTTCAGGGCAGTTTCCTGTGGCTCAAAGCATAAAAACTTGAGCTGCTGGTGGACAGCTGTGTGTCCAGTGCCTCTGGACTTAGGACCTCAGAGAGCTCAATGTTTTACAGCAAATCAGTGTTGAGTTATAACATTTTATGAATAAATATATATTTTCCTTCTTTGTTATTTAAAAACAACAGAAGCAAGAATTATTACAAAAAAAAGTGTGAGTATGTACAGTAGAGTACAGTACATTTCTATGTAAACATGAACCAAGTCGTGTTAGCTGTGTTAAAACCAGCACTATTTTATCTGCACACAGTATGGCACAAAATTGTCGTATATGCTCCACCATCGCCCATGCTCCACCATCTTGATCTTTGTCTTGATGTTAACAGACAAAACTGAATTATTCACTGAAATCATAGTTTCTGAAAGTCTTCACACTTGTCAAAATAATATAGTTCAAAGTTTAGAAGTGTTTTTAAAAACACCTGAGTATTATGGAGAATTCTAGAAAAATTATTGAAATTTCTTGAGTTACTTAGTGAGAAATTACTACTGCTTAAAAGACTAACCTTAAAAATGACCATTATCCTTGTCATAACCCTAACCTTAAGCCTAACCCTAAACCCTAAAGGCCAATTCATGCTTCGGAATTGAATCTACACCACGGGCAATGTGTATGTCCTTTTGTAACTGTGTTGTACACTACGCCGTACCTTGACTCGCACCCCCACAGAAATGTAACTACACATCTATGTGTCGACACAGACCACAAAAGCTATGACTAGTCCACAGGTGTCCACAGACGTCGCAGTACAAATAAAAATGTGGAACAATGAGAAAAACCTTTTTTTTTTTTTTTTTTTTAAGTTGCTTTCATTTCACGGGATTTAAATCAAATTCTGTCAAAAATAACACCCTAATCACTACATAGTGCACTTCACAAATTAAAAATTAATATTACCACATCACTATATTTTGTGCTTTTGTATTACACAGGGGAGGCAAAGTGGTGCAGCAGGTAATGTCAGTCACACAGCTCCAGGGTTGTGAGTTCTGTGAGGAGTTTTTTTCTCCCCATGCCCACGTGGGTTATCTCTGGGTGCTCTGGTTTCCTCCCACGGTCCAAAAACACACTTTGGTTGGTGGATTGACTACTCAAAGTGTCCATACGTGTGAATATTTGAGTGTGGCGCTCCCTCCAGGGTGTGTTCCTGCCTTGTGCCCGATGATTCCTGGTAGGCACCTGACCCACCGCGACCTTGAATTGGATAAGCGGTTTCAGACAATGAATGAATGAATTCATTTCTTACATAGGGTTAAAGAAAATATTAGCGATTCAGCCCTAGTGACACATGAGAAAGTAGAGCACTTGCGCAGATTACAGCGTATACTCTGATTTGATTCAACGCATAAGTATAAATCATGCTTAAATCTAACATTAAGTTCCAATGGTTTCAAAGCTGCAGAACTGTCGCCTGAGTAAAGTTCACTCACATCAATTCACAGCACTGTTTCTGTGATATGATTTAAACCTGTATTCATTTTGGAGACCTCATTATACACTCAGTTGATGAGTTTGAGTAAATGCAGTCTGTTGAACTGAGCCTGAATTCACTGGAAATGCTGAAGACAGTTGGGAAATTCTGTTCACATCATTTCCTAAGGCAAAGTCAAAGTGAATCTTTAAAAGCACTTAACTCTGTCTTATCTTCAGCTCAGAAATGTCCAGCTGTTGTCTGTTGCAGCCGGCAAATAAAGAGGCCAACAAGACGGAAGCCTTCGTCCTCTGACAAAACAAAGGAGAGCAGAAAGCAGACGCGTCCATGTAGAGGTCAGGTCCTCACTACCTCTGAGGATTCTGGGTCATGTCCCTGTGGGCCAGAGTTCTTCTGAGAGACATCCGCTCACTGTCTGAGTGTAACAGTTCAAACAGGAACCGCTAGTAAACACACACACACACACACACACACACACACACACACACACATTCACAAACACACACACACACACACACTCTGGCTGGATTTTTATGGAGTCTGAGTTAGAATGCTGTATTAGAGAGGTGGGAAAAAAAAAAACACTCCATGGTAGTGAGGACCCCTGCCAATCTCACACTACCAGGAGGTGAAGAAGACATGATTCCTGAAGCACGACAACCTCTGCTGCTAACACAACACCAGTGGGCAGCTCAACATGCTTGGAGGAGAACACTAACTGCCCAGATCTGTCATATCAAGGTTAGCATTTTTCATATGATGAGAGTAGAGGTAGGGTCATTCTACCAACCCAGGGAGCCCAAGAGCTGATACAGTCCCAAAAGATATTTGATGTATTTCCATAAGGAATTCTGGGTATTGTAGTTACAGAACCTATGCTACATATACTGTATATTCTATAGTATAGCCTGCTAATCCACTATATTTACACTATTACAGATTCCTGAATGCTTCCTCCTGTAAGAGTTGAGGTATCACTGGGACTGTGCAGTCAGCATGACCCGGTCAAAGCAGATGAGGTCATTAAGGTAGTAGAGCATGATTAGAAGTTTCCGCCGCAGAGGGCCGAAGCTATGGATAAAGATCTTATGCAACGCTTTTAATCAAATATCCAACAGTGACGCCACCCCATCATTTCCCAAGCTCTGTTGACTTACCTGATCCTCTATCAAACGCCACCATAAAGCTATAAATTTCACACTTTGCCTGATTACACAGCTGCTGGACTTCGCTGTCCTGAGTCACCGGAATCTGGGGACTAGGTCATGTTAGCTATAGATTGTCTGGAAGGATGTGGAAAAACCACTGCTGAGCTACTAGATATTATTTAGTGAACACCAGATACTATAGAACAAGAACCACATACTACAGAGTGAGCAACAGGTAGTAGAAGGAATATCCAGTGAGCCAATCATTTTATCAAGAGAGCAACTTTTAGCATATGGTTCTCACTTATCAGTATCTAGTGCTCACTACATAATTTCTATTGCTAACTTGATAGTATCTTATACTCACTGGCACTCACATGAATGTAGCTTATGTTTAATAAAGCTCATTGCATAGTGTCTTATGCTCAATAGATTAGTTCTGGTGTTTACTACATAATTACAGGCGCTCACTGGATATTATCTTATGCTCACTTGATAGTATCAGGTGCATACTTGTATTACTTGCAAGTAATACTTGCGTTATTTCTGGTGCTCACTTGAAAGTAGGTGGTGCTTATTTGATAGTTTTTGGTGCTGACTCAAATGTTCTTAGTGCTCCATTGAAACCATCACACTTGCTTATTTAATAGTATGTGGTGCTCACCATATAGTATCTGTCTATCCATCATTCAGACTTTTAAGGTGGAAATGTATGTATTGAGTAAGAAGCCGACTGTATTGTGTTGGTGGTTGAAGATTAACATAAATTTTTATTCACTGTTATTTTGAATTACCGCAGAAACTCATTTGTAACTCAAGCTGTTTAATTTGTAGCACTTTTGATATGCCTTTACTCTCAATGATAATTATCAGTTGGAGTCAGATCCAACTTAAGAAATATACCCAAAACAACAACAATAATTCAATATTACCCACCTATGGAGCAGGAAACTGGAGCTAGCAAATGACAAGGAAACATTCTGTAATTTTTTTAAACGGTGTATAGGATAAAAATGATCTCTATTCTTTAATATAATTTTGTGCTCATACTATTGTTCCTGCTTCACATTCTGTAGTTTCTGTTGCTCACTTAATAGCATCTGATACTCACTCAGTTGACTGGTGCTCACTGAATAGTTTAGGGATCTCAGTACAGTTTTCTGTGTTTCTTTGATCACTTATTATTATCTGGTGCTCACTTGCTACCATTTCGTACTCACATGATAGAATCTTCTGCTCACCACATGATTTCTGTTCCACATAACGTAATACCTCATCCTCTTTTAAAGTGTTAAAAATAGAGATGAATGTATCTCTGTCCAAATACAGTATGGTAGAGAGAAAAAAGGAAGTGGCCTGGGAGGGGCTAACAGAGATTAACTAATCCATTAACCTAGAGAGCTCCAGTGGACTGGGTTCGAACGTGTAAGAGGATGAAGTTATTAGTGGCCTCTTATCCAAATTAATTGCGTTCTACCAAACCCTTCATACTCTTTTATTACCAACACCCAAGGAAGGGCTGGGTGTGTGATCTCTGCAGTGAGTGGGTCACATGGGCCCACATTTGTAAATGGTAACTTTGTTAGCGGTGTAAACAGAGTTGAGATCTAATGCTGATGTTGGATAATCAGTTGTCCAACTCATTCCAACTCATTCTTTGTGACTTCACAGATCACAGTTCAACAACCTAATGCTCATAAAATGTATACAGACCTAGCTGATACTTAGTACAGGGTTTGAGTTTAGCTCATGTGCAGGTGCTCTGGATAATCAGTGGTGCCACTGGGTGTCTGGATAATTTTTTTAACGTTCAGGGACCACGTTTTTCACTTTTTTTTATTCATGTGTCAAATAAATGGGAGAGTTCCCAAACTTCAACCCTTGTACTGACCACAGGAAAGTCTTCCCTCGCTGTGGGTCACAGCTGCAGACTCTACAGCTTCATAAAACTGGACGAACCTTGAGAAAAGCTGGACAGATTAAATCAATTTTAAATGATGCTTTCTGTAAAATGCGCTCTTTTCCAGTAAATCCACTTCAGCAGCTCAGGAGTGACCATGGGACTCATGACCCCCAGTACAGTGTGAAAGAGATCCAGTCACGTGATGATTCTGAGCAATAGCACTGTGATTCTCCTCCTGATTCTGACCTCAGAGAAACCGGAGGAGGATGATACAGTGAGTAACACTGACCCACGAGCCCTCACTCTCGCCTGCTGTCTCTGCTGACCACAGCTAGACTTGAATCTCTTGACTTCACAGTGATTTGAGGTTAGGGTTAAATTCATTGCCAGATTCTACTCGTCTGGGAAGCTTTAGGTAAACTATGTTGGAACATGTCTATGAGAATCTTGTGGCTTCCATGTGAGTGTCAGTGAGTCTGAGTAACACTGTGGATCACAAAGGTCACTCAAAGTTGTCCCAAAGGAGCTGGACAGAGTCCACTCTAGAGAACGCAATTCCACTGCTCCATAGCTGAATGTTTTTTAAAGGATAGCTTTAAACTTTACATTCATCAGCACTGGGCATTGTGACTGTACATTCATTTGCAGCTGCTCCAGAGCATCCCTTTTGATTCCATGCTGTCCACAGGGTGTCCATTCTGTATAAAGTAACTGAATTCACACATTTTTTTTCTTCTTTTGGTGTAGCATTATATAAGTGTAATTACGCAAATACAATTTCAAACATATTCCCACACTTTTCATTTTATGGCAACTGTTGCATAGTATTGAAAATGACAATTGTCAATATATTCAATAAAAATTAAGCTAAAATTTGTATAGTTCAACAATAATAATAATTTTTTTTTATAATTTATTCATTTATGTATTCCATCAGGAAATAATCAATGCAAAAGTATTTATTTGTTCTTTTCTTAAGAATAATGTTATATACAAATGTATTTGTGAGTTATGTTTAAATGATTTAAAGAGGGTGATTTCATTGTTTATGTGTAGCTTATTAAAACTTTTATCTTTAGGTCATTTTTTGTTGAATAAAATAACAGTTAATACTACAAGTTACAATAAAATGGCAAATAGTGGGACAATGTTTTTATATTACACAAAAACACTTTAAAACGTATTTGTACACCTAGCATATGTTATATTAGCATGATCACTCGGTCACAAACGAACTGAAAACAATGCTAAATCATATAATCATTTCTAATCTTCCAAAATGAGCGCCTACCCACCTCAGAGTGATACATTGTGTGACCCTAAAAAAGCACACACACATTTTCACATCCAATAGAGCTACAGTATTGTTCCAGTTATCTGGGTCACCTCGCCAACTTAGACCTTTCAGAAACGGAAGGAAGTATTGCATATGTGTCACATGACAGATGTGGTCACTACCTCCAGAGTTGAATGATTTAAAATGTACCCTGTTCAGAGTGGGTGCATGCGTAGTCTGTGGTTTTACAGTATACAGTTTTTGCCATGTGTAATATGTGTAATAGTGCTATGCCGTAAGCAGGCAAGAAGTGATTCATGCTTCCTTCCTGCATCTTATGGCCATTCTCAGAGCCATGGAATCATAGAAGGCGTCTGATTTCAGCCATGATTGCACCTGACACCAGGCTAAAGGGGCTTTCCTGAAACTTTCTCAAGCTCAGGGCCAGCAGCTGGCCCTTTTCAAGAGCTCTTACGGTTGATTTGGCCAAGTGCAACCCAAACAAAGTGGAGCGTTGCATCAGCAGCTGGAAGAATTCAGTCATGTTGTTGTGATGACTGTTTGGATGGGTGTCTCTGCACAGTCAAGGTCCTATTTTGGGTGCTAAGTGCATGAATTTGTGTGGTAAAGACAGGGAAGGAGAGGGAGGCTGTGTGTTTGCTGGTAACTCATGCTTGGAGTAGGCTCTTTAGCCCTCCGGGATGAAATGGAGTGGTGACTTTGACATAAGCCATAAACTTAGAAATTGTTTTTGAAACACTGGAGCAACACCAATGTGATGATTAATATCCTCCGCTTTTGTAATGAAAAAGATGAGCACTCTGTGTTGGAACTGTCAAAATATCAATGTGTTGCTAATTTGCTTGGTTTGAAAAGGCTAATAATAGAGCTAACCCTGTTGTTACCTCAAATACACTTCACACAAGTTGCTTAGCAGTGGTTGCTGCCTTATTTGAACTGAAATGGATGATGGATTATATACAGTGATACTGAAGCAGTCATGGACTCATGGTATTGCTAATTTGCTTGGTTTTAGAATGCTAAAAATAGATCTATCCTCATGGTTAATAATATTAAGGTAAAGCTAGGTGTGCTTAACATGTTGCAGGTATTTCATGCTACTAAATGTATTAAATAAAATACACAATATAATTTATCCAGCATTGATATTTTATCTCATGTTGCTGCTAATTCACTTGGTTTCCAGAGGCTAATAACAGAGCTAACATTGTTGTAACCCCAATACCCTTCACACTAGAGCTTTAGCAGTGCATATTATTACCAGATTAGAGCAAAGTTTACTGGAAATCTAATGAACTCTTTGTATTTTCAGTTTGCATTGTTTCTGATAGCTAATTATTCAGCTAGCCTAATTGTCAGGTCCAATGCACTAAATGCTTATTGTTTAGTAGTCATTTACTAAACTGAAATGGATGATAGTGTTCATACAATGATATACAATGATACTCTGTCAAAGGCTTATAACACTGCTTTCAGCTTGATACACTTCACACTTGAAGCTTAGCAATTTGTAGCTAGCTCATTGGAGCTATAAATTTACTGGAACTATCACAGACCTACAGTGTTACTTATTTAGTTTTAGATTAGTTTCAGAATGCCAAAGCCATAACTAGCCCTTATTGTCTGCTTGATAATTGTGTTGTGGCTATGGTCATTTTGCTACGTCAGTGATTAACCAGAGACCATGGCATTTCTTGTGCCCAATAATAGATGCTCTGTCTATTATGGAAAACCTGAAGCTGGTGTTTTGCAAAACTTATCTCCACACTATTCTTACGCAGAGACATACATGGTTTAGTGGTGGTTTAACACTTAGCACAGTGATCTAAATATTTAGTCCAAGTTTTTTGCAAGAGGACAGTCAATGTAAAATAGGAGTCAATGAGTTCCTGAGTAGTTGCAGGTTTGTTTAATTGCTCAGGAGTGGAGCCAGGATGTATATGCAGCAGGACTGAACCATTCCCGGGGTGTAATGGTTCAGTCCACATACCCAGATGAAAGAGAAACGCCCTAAAAGCCTCCCTAAATGCTTGCTTGATGATGAGGAATGTCAGCCATGACAGATGTAACTCAAATAAAAAATCAACAAATGTCCTTTGAGTGTCTTCTATGAACAACATTTGAGTGAGTATGAATGTGAGTGAGAGAATGAGCTACAAACTGACAGCATAAGAGCATAACTAAGAGCAAAACTAGTATCTTGTTTAAATTCCACTGTGTCATTGTCTGACACGGATCGTTTGATTGTAGCCGGGAAGAGTGAATCAAAGCCCCTTGTTGTGAACATTTGTTAGACTTGATTTAACCTGAGAGGAAACATATGATCAGGACTGAAAATTGCACTTTGTGGCAGGTGATGTCACGGCGTCCAGACTTAGCTCTCGGCTGAATACAAACATGCTGTAAATCCTTTGGTTGTGGACGCAGTTTCTCTCAAAACAATGGTCTGGACAAAGTGAAATGACACAAGGTTCTGAGGCAGACGGACACTTAATGACATGGTGGACACGAGACAGGAGCTAAAACAGGAGACCAAGCGCCAAACTGTCATTAACTTTTTTACTAACAACGGATGAGAGTCACAGAGATTTATTGCAGCTGAGAGAGAGAGAGAGAGAGAGAGAGAGAGAGAGAGAGAGCGAGAGGGAGAGCAGCGTTTACATCACTTTTCCTGTGTGTTGAATCATTCAGCCATGTGATGTCACCGAGTGAGTTGGCTCGATGATGGTTGTGATCTATTGACCTGTTTTGATTGGCTCACAAGCTTGGAATTTGTACATTGTGTGTGTGTTAGTTTGTATACATGTGAAAGACCATAAGCTAGAGCAGGACAAGGGCCTTCAGGTTCTACAAGGTCATCTGCTGTGGTAAAATAGACTAAACCCAGTGCATTTCCTCAGGTCTCACCTAGAGGTCAAAACAAAGCCCTCCTACGCCAATCAGTGTAAGGTTTTAGACCCTTGCAGCAAGCAGTGCACACATCTCTTCACTTTGATAGTGTGTTACCACCTGACAATATAGGAATATGTGAAATACAGTGGGTTTAGTGAGGCATGATGATTAGTGATTAGTTGCTGGTTTATCACCCCACTAAATGACCCCACAGACCTAGTGACAGCAAGGATTTGCCCCCACACTAAATCGGACTCAGACACAACCTGATCTGTACAAACATTATGTTTCACACACATACGTTTAGTATTTTTAGATACTTTGACCAGCATTAAACTTTATGTTGTGACTGTATGTTTGTGTGTGTGTGTGTGTGTGTGTGTGTGTGGATGGAGTGTGTCGGTGTGGACAGGGTGTTTGTACATGTGAAAACGAGGGAGTGAGACACAGGCAAGGACATACAAGGACTAGAAGGACATTATCTATTTTGTTCTTGTTTTTCGGCTGAGTAGACCAAATACAGCTTACAGTCTGTTTTTTTAACATCCTCTTGCAACTTTTAATAATTCCTCACTCCTACATCACTGAAACAAGGAAAGCTATGAGGTTGTGTGTCAAAAATGTTGTAGATGTTGGTGTCAGTGTAGCTTAACTCTGTGTTTATGGTCCACTTTATAAATGAGCTGGATGGTTTTACGCAGCTTACAGATGACTACAATTAATGTTTCCTCCCATTTAGATCCACAGCTCTGTTGTAAAAAGCCACACCCCTTAAGGTGCTATTGGTCAAAAGCACAATATTCACCAAACCTGAACAAAGCAAAGTTTTACTCATGAATGTATTCAATGTATGTGGCCAAGTCTATTCAAATGAATTAGATTCCACTTATGAAACTTTGCAAACTAAAATCTAGTATGACCACAGCTTTAGAAGCAGGGTTAGGGTTCAGGGTTAGGCATTAGGGTTATAATTTGGCTGAACTATATTTTGAACAAATTTTATAGATCCTGACAATGACCTTTTAGTCTTGTATGCACATATTTTTTTAATCACAAGAACATCAATAAAATATTGATTACATTTTGTTACAAATCTATAGATTTCCTAGCTATGTGGCCATGTTTTCCATGTTTCAAAAATAAAAAATATAACTGAAGCCCTCAGACATAACTTAATTAATGCGGAAAAGTTGATTCAAAGGCCAAGATGGCTGCTTTTCCAGGCTGAGAATAACTTGAAATTACCACTTCAAAGGGTTAACAAGCACATCCCCCTCCATCACACCTCCAAATGATGTTTATTTTTAAATGTTAGCAGTATGTCCAAGGTTTTGGCCTGTGGTGCATAAGCACGAACATTTTACTCTCGCACTGAACATTTCCAGCAGCTCCCGGAGCATGAGCCAATGAGAAATAGCAGTGGGTATGTTATGGGTGAAGCGGGAACCATGGCAACTAACTTCATAAATAGTTTACAGAGTTGTTTTGAAAAGTGCAGCGCAGGCCCAGAAGAGCTGCCAGGAAGGGAACGCTGACACAGAGCAGGCCCTGAGCTGGTCTTACACTCAGCCTCGGCCCGGAAAGTGTGAAAGAAAGCTGCAGGAGTGAACGAATCCCAAACGCTTTTTCCAAAGTGAGTGGGATTCATAAAACCTCAGGTCATTTACTCTGGGCAGATTTGAGCTGAACGCTGATGTAATGCCCTTTACATATTACCCGAGGACTGCTGGACTATTGAGAAGTTTTCATGAAGTCCCTGCTTTTCAGCTGCTCC
This sequence comes from Hoplias malabaricus, assembly GCF_029633855.1. Classification (NCBI taxonomy): domain Eukaryota; kingdom Metazoa; phylum Chordata; class Actinopteri; order Characiformes; family Erythrinidae; genus Hoplias; species Hoplias malabaricus. The sequence goes on along the minus strand of NC_089801.1, from coordinate 20,429,328 downwards.
AGGGACCTGAGAGTGTTTTTGACGATCATATCATTTCACATAGAAGGCCATTAGGCTGGAAATGACCAGGGAAGTGGGGCGTTAGGGAATGTACAAATGTTGTTGAAATATATTTACATACAATAGAAGTCCCAGTACAAGTAGTTTCTGAAAATCAGTTTTATACAGGAGTGCCTCTAAGTCCTAAACTTCATTTATTCATTCATTTGTCTGTAACCATTTCACCCTGATCATGGACAAAGTGAGTCTTGACACTCACATCACTGACACTGACGCCCTTCACACACTCACCCAGTCACTCACACTATCACACCTTTAGACAATATCACACGGTTTTACAAAGCCAGTTCAGAGGACCACTCCTGGAGGAAACCCATGCAGACACAAGGAAAACACACCATGCTCCTCACAGTGGAACCCTGATTGGTTGGAATTAAACTAAAAACTACAGAATTCAACAACAAAACAACTGCCCTAATGAGTTTTTCATTCAAAAGCTCTGCATCTTTTAAAGTGGAATGCCTGAAACAGGGCGGCACGGTGGCACAGCAGGTAGTGTCGCAGTCACACAGCTCCAGGGACCTGGAGGTTGTGGGTTCGATTCCTTCTCTGGATGACTGTCTTTGAGGAGTTGATATATTTTCCCCGTGTCCGCGTGGGTTTCCTCCGGGTGCTCCGGTTTACTCCCACGGTCCAAAAACACGCGTTGGTAGGTGGATTGGCGACTCAAAAGTGTCCGTAGGTGTGAGTGTGTGTGTGTTGCCCTGTGAAGGACTGGCGCCCCCTCCAGGGTGTATTCCCCGCCTTGCACCCAATGATTCCAGGTAGGCTTTGGACCCACCGCGACCATGAATTGGATAAGCGGTTACAGATAATGAATGAATGAATGAATGTCTGAAACACAAAAGTAAGTCGACATTACACACCTATGCAGTAGGAATAGAACAACATCCTTATGTTCTCATGCTTTTCAAACTTCTCTCCAACATCCAAACGCCTCCAGATGCCATTTCTTGGCTGTGGCTGAGCCAGCATCATGCAGAGAGAAAGCCTGAGGGCTTTGTACAAACACTAGACCTTGTTTCAGAGCATAAACAGACCGGAGAGACAGCAAATGGGCCCTGAGACCAGGTGCCATCCTGAACTGTTTGCTGATCAAATATATGGAATCCAAAAAAAACAAAAAAACATGATGAGATGTTTTTAACTTGACAGATTCAAAAGATTAAACTGAGTCAGTCTTCTCAGTGTCATCCTCAGTGTTTCTGTATAAAACACATTCATAGTCCATCTCTCTTGCTCTCATTTTCTCATGCCCACCCACACGTGTAGGTCTACACGTGGGTGTAGTAGTCATATCTAAGCTTCGGTTTCTAGGTGATGAAGAAATCTTGTGGTGTTTACTGGCTCCTCGTTATCAGATCTTTGAAACTGCTTTCACTCTGCACCTGAATTTGAAAGACTGAAATATCTGTTCTCATCACTGCTTAAACATGTTGATCTTTGCTTGACTGATTCATCAGACTTTATCAACTTGAGTGTGGCTTTGGCACTGCAACAATAAGATGGATGCATGCTGTGTATTATACTTTTACTTTTGTTTTTTTTCTCTTGTTTGTTGCATTTATAGACACTCTTAGATACAAAACAAAGCGAAAATTGTCCACCTGAATGTTAAGGAAGATTTAGCGCTGCTTTATGCCTTTGGGTTTCACTGGGGCACAATTATTAAGTGACACAGGGAACACATTTTAATGTTTTAACATATAGTACACAAACAAAATGAGACAAAAGCGTGTGGACTTTCACATATCAAGTGTTAGAAGTCCTGATTTCTCTTTCGACCAGAATCAATAGCTGCTGTGAACTGCAGTGAAATTTCATAGAGCAAAATTACGCTTACTTCACTTAATGTTAGTTACGGTTTCAGTAAATGATTTAATTACTCAGGATAATGACATTTTCACTCATACCAAGTGTTCCAGTGAATATGGAGAGGACTGTACAATGGTTAAAGAGTTTGAACTCCACTTCATGCCATGTGTATTGTCTTTTCAATATGGGAAAGGTTAGATTAGAGGCTAGTCCATCTGTTAATGAAAGAATAATGTATACATGAAGCCCTAGATTTAAAGGCGAGAAACATTTCCTCCCTCATGACCCTCTTGTAATCTTTACACTCACGTTTCTCTGTAAATATCCACAGGGGGCAGGGTAATAGCCATGTGCCACAGTCTAAAGCCTGTTTTCATTACACATGACCCCGGTCAGGGAAATAAAGCTCGGACGACTCGGACATGCTGTCAGCCCGAGGTTGAAGGAGACAATGATTATTTTTCTGGGTTATTAACTGTCCCACATAATAAGAATGTTTGCTGACTGTTTATCACTCAGCTTGTTTACTTAAGATGAAGGGGGTATTAAATGGCTTCATAAGGTCATTCACAGTGACTACAAAAGCATGGTGCACCTTTATAGATCTGATGTGTCCTACTTTGTATTATCTCTAGTAAAAGTGTAGTTACATATTAACAACACACGCAACAACATTGTAACTGCTGGTGTCTGTTTTAGTTTGTATTCATGTTGAAGATGCAGATACTTTTGTTGTTTTTGTTCATATTTGACCTTGAAACGAACAGGATAAAGTCCAAATTACAAACTTAAAAATGTCAATACGTATTGTTGGAAATCTCAAAAAATATAGTCATACTTAGACATTCAACCTTTGTTTGTTTGTATGTGTGTGTATGTGTGTGTGTGTGTGTGTGTGTGTGTGTGTGTGTGTGTGTGTGTGTGTGTGTGTGTGTGCATGTGTGTACGGGGCAGGGGTAATGGGATGTGAACAATATATGGATTACAATATTTTCATAGCCTAACATTATCTTATTTTACAATAATCCATTAATGCTGGTTTATTTTATATTAATTATATAGAGTAAAAATGTGTGTCACTTCTTATAGACACCTGGACAAAGACAGAAAGCAACCCCCCAGAGCATGAGTGTATGTTCCTTTCTTATCAGCAGAAAAGGGAAGCACTTATTGTCATGTGCTGCTATTTATTTTATTTTATTTTATTTTGTTGTCAGGAAATAACACACAATAAAAGTGTTAAATAAAAATGTTATGGTACACTACGATAGTTTACATATTGACCAGTTTGTTTTGGTTAAGGGGGTGGGTGTCGTGGGGGCAACTTCTCAAAAACCTGGCAATGGTGGGAGGTCTAAGGAAGGAGGATAAGTACCTCTCATCTAGACAAAGTTACCCTTAGCTCTTTAGACAGTTCCCAGAAATTTCAACTTTTATTTCAAACTATTAGGAAACAGCCAGTCAGAAAGTGAGATCTGAATCTCAGACTAACGTTGCTTGTCTTCTTTAATAAATTCCAGCTGTTTTTTGTGTTGTTCGCATAACCACTTTGTCATGATAATGTTCACTGGAAAAGCTGAACCTTAAGATATTGCCAACTCCTTCAGAAAACGTGAGCAACATTCCCCAAAATGTCCAGGGGGATGGAGAGAGCTTAAGCAGTCGTCACCTCTCGACCCACCCCCAGAGCAGCTCCTTCGGGAGAAAGCATCACATCAGCATTTTCCAAGAAGTGAAGAATCACATGAGGCCAGTCTCGGTTTGAATGAACTCATTTTGCAGAGCTCTATTTTTAGAGTTGACTTGACTTATTCATTTCTTGACACTTCTGCCCAGTCAGAAGAGGACTTGCTTTTCTGAGGAGGGGGGTGGGATGTTAAGGCATTGGTTAATGCTTAGAAAGTCATAGATTATCAGGGGCTTGACCATTGACGTGTCTGACCTGTATAGGACTCTCCAGTGATACGCTTCCTCCATCCTCTAACCCAGCTCCATTGGACATGTCAACACACTTGAAGGAGAACACTACTTGCCCAATTCTGTTATGCCAGCATTACCATGGTGACCATGAGTGTAAGATCATCTTGACTAAGGCATGGGGTACAGGGGTATACATCCATATAAGCATTGGGTGAATGAGTCTGGATATTGTGTAACTATGTCCTACATATTTAAGGACCCCAAGTGCAATTAAAGTGCAACTCGAAAACCCAAACAGCTAAACCAACAACGAAATAATATGATTTTAATAAGATTCCCATGTCAATGTTTGATGTCATATTCTTAGTACTAGCCTTTGATATTAAATTAAAAGCTAATCTCAGCATTGAAAAAGAGAAATATTTAATATGAACAGGTGGTTTTAATAAACAAGCTCTAAGATCTGAACAAAAGGCAGAGAGATGACCCACAGAACTTCCCCTGGTGCCTTGGGAGGATTTCCAGTTACGTTTTGGCTGAAGAGCTTGGAGCGCTTGATCAAAATATGGAGTGTTAAATCATGCATTCCAAACGCTGCAAGAGAGCCACATCTTTCTTGGGCTTATTGTCTTGTGGGTCCTGGATGAAAGGCTTTTATCTCCAGATGAGAGGCAGCCAAGTGTTGCATAATGTAAAGTGAAGGGATGGAGGCAAGGGAAGTGTTGTTGGTGGACCATGATTTTATTAAACGGTCAGTAGATCAGCAGATGCCTGATTCAGTGTATGGCCAAGGAGACCAAGGCCTCTTTGCTGCAGTAACTTCTGCTCTTCAGGGAAGGCTTTACATTAGATGAAGGAACATGTCTGAGTGGATTTGGTGGCACAAAATACTTCAGTGAGGTCAAGTATGGTTGTTGTATATTTAGTAGATTAATTTAGGCTGTGTTACAAATAAAGTCATGCCCTCTTATGTAACGCACTTCACAGATAATAAAACTAATAATACTGCAGCCAGATAGTAATTAGACAGTAAGTCAACAAGGAAACATGAACCTTATTAGCGACTAAAAATTTTGGACATCCAAGACAATACGTGAGTGAAAAAAACAAAACAAAACAAAACAAAAATCTATATGACCTACACTGTGCCCTATGGAGGGTGTTAAAAATTAGTTCAAATATGTGGCTTGCCCTTAAACTCTAGTGAAATAACATGATTACTGAAGCTTGTAAATTATCTTTGTATGAATAAGTCACACAGATTCAGCCACAAGAGTCTAACATGTTAACAGTTTTCCATTTGATTCTATGACGGAAATGCTAATAGGGCTAACGGATGATAACAGTCTTTTTTTCCTAATTATGCAACACAGTGGGATTTTTCTCCCCTTGACACAAATCGGTGGAGGGCTTATGTGCTTCTGAGTGTTGTGAGACTCTCTCCAGCTCAGAAAGAGTAGTTGTGTATAAGAGAAATATATTAATTTTTCCCATTTGTTTACATTAGTACAGTGCCCTTAAATCAGATAATCAGTCCCAGATATGGTGCCCATACCCAAAAATATCACATGACTTCAACCCATGGATAAGCCCTCTGCTTGACACTTGGCAATGAGCATGGTGACCTCAGCTCATGTGCAGCTACTCCAAACTGTCCTGTATCAATCAGAAATATCCTGAATGCCTGATACCACCACTTTTCAGGTAATCTCATAAGGAAATAACCAGCTGCGGAAATGAGGCCTTTACTTAAAATACCTCTTGATGTTTTCATTATGGAAGACCCTCTGATGCCTCTTCCACTGGAGAGAAAAAACCCATCTGATGTCCATCTGTGAGTCACAACAGTTGGAGACATTGCTGTCTCCCCAGTCGTAAATGTCATAGAGTACGTACGCTGCTCTTAGGATAGATATTTAATTTTCGGTTTATAACCCAGGCCTGTTGGTTTGTGGTGGAAGTTAATAAACCGATGTTGTCCTTGCCTCTCGTCTCGCAGGTCCACTCTGCAGGTCTACTTCATCCGTCTGCTGCATCACACGCTCACCCAAACACCAGGGTGTGGTGGGAAAAGCTGACATAATGCCTCAAACCACAACAATGAATAAGCCCTATATCCAGCAGGCCTCGCTGCAGCAGCTCTTCCTCTTTCTGAGCCTCTAAATAAAGCTCTGCCAGATTGAGAGTTTGTCTTGACTTTATGAGAGTCCACCCGACTATTGCTGCAGTGATCGCACAATTCCAGCTTGAATGCTTCTTAAATAAGAGGCTGTTTGTCAGATTAGAATATGTCTTTCAAACAAGATCTCCAAAAATTAATGCGTGTGTTACTATATAGAGCATTCATATTCATAGTATTTCTGAATAGTGTTTAAAAGTGTAAAATAAATGTACAAGTATATAGACAATTATACATGAAAATAAAACATACATAATCACTGTTCTGCCTCTTGGGGCAGCACGGTGGGGCAGCAGGTAGTGTCACAGTCACATAGCTCCAGGGACCTGGAAGTTGTGGGTTCAATTCCCGCTCCGGGTGACTGTCTGTGAGGAGTTGGTGTGTTCTCCCCGTGTCCACGTGGGTTTCCTCCGGGTGCTCCGGTTTCCTCCCACAGTCCAAAAACACACGTTGGTAGGTGGATTGGCGACTCAAAAAGTGTCCGTAGGTGTGAGTGTGTGAGTGAATGTGTGTGCGTCTGTGTTACCCTGTGAAGGACTGGCGCCCCCTCCAGGGTGTGTTCCCGCCTTGCACCCAGTGGTTCCAGGTGGGCTCTGGACCCACCGCGACCCTGAATTGGATAAGCGGTTACAGATATTGAATGAATGTTCTGCCTCTCAGTGACAAACAAAAATTCATATATGCATTAGTTTTGTGTTTAATCACAGTTGAAAAGCTGTCCTGAGCTGAGGAGGGCTGCAGGACTTAGTCTTGGTGTGTGATTGATGGCCGGTCATGTATCATCACTCCTTGTGGATTGTTTTAATGCAGAAAATGAGTAAAAATATATAATAAGACATACTAGAACCTTCTACCAGTCTCAACTGGCAATCACTGTCATCAGAGTGCACACTCCTCTGAATACTACAACACCTTTGAACTGTGCTTCTCTCCAGAATGCAGCATAATGTTATTATTAAAATCTAAAATGTTTAATTCACCTGAATTGTTGCTCAATAATGTACCAATATGCTTCTAAATAAGAATGGAAACCTAAGACCTCTCACACTGAGTTGTAATCATTTTCTAAAGGAAATCTCATATTTATTTACATTTATTATTTATTTAATTTTGTGCTTATAAGTAAATGTCAGATATTTACTGCTTACGTTCACCAGTTTTGCCAAAACAAAACTTAATAAATAACACTGATGGCTCTAGGTTTAGCTGTGTTTATTTCCAATAATAAGCGGTTCTCAGAGAAAGGAAAGCGGTATGTCTGAGTCAGTCCTAACAGAGCCGGCCTGGCGGCTCAAACATTAAGCCTTTGTTTCTCCAGTGAAGTGATTCAGAGGTTCTCCTTCATGGGCCAAGAGCAGGCTTTAGACACAGCCTTGTCCTGGCTTGTCTTTTTTTTTATTGTAAACCAAACAGGTATGAAAACAAGGCCAATCAGATTCTCCCTGTGCCCTTTGATCCTAAACTTTTAATCTCTGAACCTCACCAGCATTGTGTTCTGAAAAGTACCTAATCACAAGCTGTTGCTGTTAATGTTTTTGCATTTTTTACATGAAAATAACACTGGTTACATTTGAAACATGACTTAATTCTATAAATAAGGGTGTGATTTGTAGGCGTAGAATGGATTAATCATAGGAGTAGTAGACATTGCCTTAATGTCCAGTGGAATCATGTAATGTGGTCTGACAAGTCATAATGAAAGTCATGTTTTCCAGGACGTTTAAAGAATATGAACGTACAGACGGATCCCAATGTAAAGTTCGACAGCCATGTTTATTATGGCAGGGAAGTGTATTTGTGCAAAAAGCAAACTTACACATTCTAAGAGCGTTATTAGGATTGAAAGTGATATACACATATTGAAGCAGGACATGCTGCCTTCTAGATGACGTCTTTTTCAAAAGAAAAAAATTAAAACTACTGTAAAAAAATTAACTTCCAATACAAAACACATCTCTATCCAGATGTTTCAGCCAGTACATTTGAAAGATATGTGTGTGTATATATATATATACATATATATATACACACATATATAATGTATATATATATATATATATATATGAAAACAAACAATAAGGAAAACCATCAAATATTATGCTATTTTTAAAAATGTATCTATTTTACAGATCACACAACCATATTTTTGTTAGTTCTTCTTTACAGCATACCCCGAAGAACCTCACTCAATTTCATAACTGTTTCAAAGTAACATGCTCACACTTCTAAGGAACACATCTGGCCTTAAACCTCCACTGATAGAAAAACCTTCCTTTAGAAAAAGAAATATTTAGAGATGGAGGGCCAGCACATATCAATCTTTAGCCGCTTGTGTAAAGTTTATGTTCCTTCACAAAGCATGTGGTGATGAATGGATGGCTTAGGATGAAACCCTCTGGGAGTCTCTAGGACTTGAGAAAAAGGTCAGAGAGTCTGTATGTATAGATCCATTCTCTACACTGCAAAAACAAATGTATTTTCATAAGAAGTGAATACGTCTTCAGTCAATAAATCTAATAATTCTCATTGTGATTTATTATAGTTGGCTTTATTTTTTGAAACAAGTCAAATGACCTGATATATGGATAGGAGATAGGACATGCTCATATCCATTTTGTTTTAAGTGTCATTAATAACTTTGTATTTACACATTAAAAACATAACAACAATGTAATAACCAATGTCCACTGCACTGTGATACACACACATACATTGTATGTATCTTTGTACTTTGGAGTTACTATGTAATTGTATGTAAGTATATGAGTACAACTGATATTGATACTATAGTGTGTTTTACAGAATTTGTACTACTACAATGCATCTGTAAACCTGGATTTATCACCAATAGTTACCCTGTTGTTGTGTGATGTTAATGTATAACTACACATGTTACTGAAAGTTAATTTAAAGTGGCACCTAAACCGCTTAATTAAAAACAAAATAATAATAAAAATAATAAAAAAAATAGACAAATAAACCAACATGCAGAAATGTGTTGTATATTCTTACAAGAATCTCAAAATTTTAGATATATTGACTAGATTTAAGATGATTTCACATGCTGACTTATTTTACCCAAAGGATATTAGCTCAAGTTATGCAGCTTGTTGCATTTCATTCATTCAAAACTAATAGGATACTCTTTTCTGGAAAATCTTGGTGGAACAGATGAGTTAATGGACTGTCTGGGGAGGCAAATGAAGAAACATACTATGTGGCAATGCCTGAGATAATCTTATTGGCAGATTATGTAAGAAATGCATGAAAGGTCAAATCCTAATGACTGAATGTGCTATTTTATTATATTAGAAACTGTGGAAATTTAGCTCAGAGAGGAAAGTCCCAGAGGCCTCGGAGGTATTGAATATCCCTCTTAAACAGCCCTGAGTCAATCAAGGTTGTCATCCAGGTCATTCAATTGTTTTGTTGAATTAACCGTGCACTGGGGCTTGGGACTTGCTTTTCCCAAGATGGACCGTTGCAATGATCTAAGAGCGTTCAGGCAATAACAGGTCAGAGGATGATGTTGGATTGGTTGTAGACCCACTCTGTCTCATCTGAGAGGACTGGATTGGATGGATCTCCATCTCTCCAGAGAATGCTGCAGTCCCACTGCTCCACAGCCCAACAACAAAGGGCTAATCACTCATCAAGCTAACACTTGGCATTAAGCATGGTGACCTCAGGCACATTTATAGCTGCTCCAAAGCATGCCATTGTTTTCACAGTATTACAGACACACAGAGTCAAAAGCTAAGACACTTTCCTGTAGTTTGGCCTTGGATTAAGAGGAATACATGTTTATGCTTTGCCTCTTGACTATGAAAAACACACAGAGGGAATAGCTGTTTGGAAATGACCAGAGCAAGACAGAAAAAAGCTGTTTGGGGTTCCATAAAGCTGTGTATTTAGCCCCCTACTGATTCCTCAATCTGAACTTGCTCAGGATACATCCCGATTGGGAGTTGCAATGTTAGAGCTTGGAATGGGTTCAGTCAAAGCTAAGGAGTTATGGAAATAGAGCCTGTTGTTGCTTCTCGGACAGAGTTGTCGAGTAGTGATTATGCGATCTCCCTTAAATCCTGGTTTTGGCTCGAGAGGAAGGAGGAAGCTCCCTGTGGAGGAAGCGCTGGTGTTCGATGGACGATTGGCAGGCAGAATGTTAGCCTTCTTGCTCAGTGTGACTAATAGATCAGGGCCCATGTCAAGCTGTGTTTATGGGTTTTGCAGCCGTGGGAATAGTGAGGACCATGGTTGGTCTTGGCTTTGTGTCTCAGTGTTTCCGCTTCCAGTGACTCTCATGGCAATAATGGCAAGACCTAATGATGAAATTCTGGATTTCTTTAATCACCTGTTTGATCTTGTACACAGCTGGAGATTCTCCTGCACAGAGAATCTCACAAACTGCACTGTAAATAAAATATCAGTAAAATTTAAGGTAAAATACTGGCAGCTTTGGTTGCCCAAATTTCACTGTATAATGTATAATGTATAATTTCACATATAATGTAAATAAAATGTAATACAGTGTAAAACATTTTAGAGTGTGCTTTTTTGGCAACTGTAAATTTGGGTAGATTTGATAATGATGGACTATATATGAATATTGCACAATATTTTTGTTATAAACACAGTGCAACTGTATTTAGCATTGGCTAATAAATGGCTAATAAATGCATTTACAGTATTTCACTGTACAATGTGAACATTATAGCAGTGCATTTCTGTAAGAGGTAGTGGTTCCAAGGATCGGCACAGTGTGTACTAAATATAACTTCCATTTGTATGATGTGAACTAAATACATTTATGACAGTTTACCTGAATTTCTGGCAACCCACTGTCAAAAATCTGCCTCAGAACCACTGCAAATATTCAAACCTTAAATCTCACCTTCTCTCCTTAATAGACCATAGCCCTAAATCTAACTCTAAGATCCAAATGGTTTATAAACAGTCATATTTGGTGCTAACATCTAAACCTAATCTAATCTCTAAATCTAACTAAAAGAGTTTTTTGCTTTTGTAATGAGCTCACTGTAGCTCTTAGTGTAAAGAACAAAGTTGATGTGGGTTTATTAAAACAGCAGCACCAGTAGATGGGAGCCCACTTGAAATGTGCATGTAAAATAACAAAGACTCATAATATATCATAACAAACCAATGTTATGAATATCTGGAGTGGTCCTTTTAGTTACATATGTACTAATGTTTGAATTTCCCATTGGGTAGGAGGACAGGCAACTACAGCATATTAATGGCACAGTCACTGAGTCACGAAAATGTCTTTCATCACAGACTCGTATATAAGTTTCAGCATGGTTTATAAATACAGGAGGTCTGGTTTGTGCATGTTGTGGTTGCTAGGAGACGGCTCCCTCTGTCCCTCTGTCTCCTAATTTCTTTCTATTTTTCCTAAATGTCAGTACTCCATGTCATTCTTATGATTTAGACCTAATTAAACCAGCGCTTCAAAAGAGGACCCAAACAATATGTTATTACGTCGCTTTTAAAAAGGGCAGGGACCAAAATAATTTCCGCAGCCGGATTACAGCAGGCCTGTCCGGCTTAATCGCTGCCCGCTCTGACATGACTCACCACTTGAAGAGAACATATGCATTTAATTTGGCACAATTTACCCAAACGCATGTGCATGCATACGTTAAATCAACCTGGAGAACATAAGAACGTTTTGTATATGTCCCTCTGGCTTCTAGATGTGTGTTTTGCTTATATTTTGTAACCATAGAGATAGTAGTGCGTCCAATGGGGAGTCTCAATACCATGTTCAGTGTCTCCCCATGGCTCTTCTCACACTTTATTTATTTTGCTGCAGAGAGTTGGGCAAGGTGTAGAAGCATCTGGAATTTTTTAGCAAGTCAGGACACAACCCGTATTGTGAGAAATTAAAGGTGTGTAAACACTGGATTTGCACACTCCCCTCAAATACGCACATGATACTCTGCATACGTGTGAGATGTACTTTTGCTCCTTATCAGCATACAACAAGTACACATTGTTGTTTAGATCACACTCGAAAGTCCAGACCCACCAGGCACAGCTTTAAAATGCCTTCAGCCGTATTCAGCAAACAGACAGTTCCTGGGGAAATCACCCAGTCTCAAAAACAGCTAGTGTTTCTATCGGTGTTCCACAAGGCTCTCTTTTAAGGCCACTGCTATTCTAAGCATGCATAATACTTTTAAAGAAATACATTTGCAAAGCTGTAGCAGTGATACACAGCATCTCATTTCCATTCCTTCCGCAAGACAAGACACCATCAGATAAGCTTTAGTGGATGCTTCCATAGTTTATTCCATACAAGCTAAATATTAAATTTTAAATATTAAATATTAAAAAATATTAAAATGTATTAACAATAATAATTAATTACACATTACATCCAAAACTTTCTTTATTTTTAAAATACATTTTTAGAAACATCTTACTTTTTTATAAGTGCATCTGACTACTGTTTGATTCACACTTTTTAGAAACCTGTAAATCATATCATTTAAATTTTCTTTTTAAATCTGCCTACTGTTAAATGACACTTTTTTAGATTTTATTATAATTTTGTTGTTATTAAATGCTTTTGCTTATATCTTAATTAAAGCATGTTGCAAAATGTAAGGAAAGTGCAAATCAAAGCTACTCTATCTTCATCACTACCACCATTTGATGTTGCACTACAGAGCCTCTGAGTGTATAAATTCCTTTATAATGCATTGCTTAATCTGTAAATTGCAAACACATTATTAGCCGAGCTGAAGTTTCAAATGTTATTCTGGATTTCTAGCATATTCATGTCAACTTGGGCCTTGTTCATGGCTTCAGTGTAGTGTTTAGTACTGATCTAGCTGTTGATTTTTCCAAATGCTGTCTTTATCTAAGTATTGTTGGACTGTAACAGTGTTTCTTATGACAGTTAGTGTCCAAATGTGTAAATGGTTGGTTTAGGCACATTCTGGAAAGTGTGTATTTTCATGCTAACAACTCTCTGCACTGAGCATTAGCAAAAGCAACATACTAATTGTGACTGTCCGATCTAATCACAACAATTTCAAGTAGTATCGTTATTTTCAAAAATTAATAGTGGGTTATAATGCTGTCAAATGATTAGGTTTGCCACACTATGTAACCAAAAGCTTCTGAAGTCATGGGAGGAATAGGGAGTGTGTCCCTCTTTGCTGCAGTAACAACTTCTGCTCTTCTTACAGCTTACAGTAACATTGACATACATGAAAACATTTGTATGATCAGTAGATGACACCCCATTTTTTCATCCACACTCCAGTACGAGGGGGATCCATACTCCTCTGGCTGTTACTTGGCATTGAGCTGAAATGCATGCAACCAATATGATCAATGTAAGAAATGTAATGTAACAGATTCTCCACTCCACTCGAAATAGACCTCTCCTGAAATAGAGGACTTCAAAAACCAGAGAGATGATGCCTATAATTCTGCGTCTATTTTCACTGATTGTGATTTGGAGATAGATGGGAAGTAAAAACACTGTCACAGACAATTACACTAACTACCAGCAGATATTTGATGTTGAGGAAACAGTAGAACTGCATGTTTAATATCATCCCACTGAATTAGATTTTTGCCTCTTGGCTTAAAGTAGCCCCAAACCCACCATCTGTGTCTGAGACCAGGGCTTACAGTACGGATGTGTTTGAAAACTCAAAACATGACTAACTATGTTCTACTCTGCAGACGTGCCAGTCGTCATTCCTCAGACCGTCAGAGCCAGACTGAGTCAGTGTGGATCTGTAGAAACATGTTTGAGATTGTGTGTTGGTTTAATCACGGTATCAGTATTCACCTGATTGCCTTATTGGGGTCATCCAGTGTCTTCCCTTTCCTTTCTTCAAAAATAATTAAATGATCGAAGTATGGGTTTTAATAAAACATTTGTGACCCGCTTTGTCCAAAACACCACAAGGATCAAACCCCACAGTGACGCTCTCCCCCTTTCTAAACAGCCCTGTTCAGAATGGCTGCTTTCAGCGCCTGTTCCTTTAAATGATAATGAGCCACTTGTTGTTCACCCCGACCCTGAGTGCACAGCAGCGAGGAGCAAGGAGCAGAAACTCTGGTTATAAGTTTTCTCTTGGTTCTCTTTCTTCTCTGTTTTTGCTCAGTGCTCTTTCTCTGTACTCACTGTGTCTGTTTTGTTGCATTTAACCTCGTCTTTGCACTCTCACATTGTTGTGCCTACAGGTTGATCAGAACAATGCATTTCGAGTTAGATGAATGATCGCACAGTTGAGTTCTATTCCCAACTCACTATTTCAAGAATAATTGACTGAATTTGAAGTTTTTATTATTTACAGTGTAAGAGCTGTAATTGGATAGACTCAGACAAAGGGGCGAGACAATCCTAAGTGTCTGCACTTAATGTTAGAAGAAGAAACAGAATGACTTGTTTTATCCCATGTTTTCAGAGTTGGGTGGTCTTGTTTCACAGTGTGTTGTTTGGTGGCCTCCAGATCCACTTTTTATTGTGCCATAAGGTCAAAAGTCAGCTTCCAGACCATTTGGAGGATAAATGTGTTGTAAATTTGCTTTGTAAAGAGACTGTTGGTCATCCTGCGAATACTGACATAATCTGACATTTATTGGGTGTTCGTGCCAATCCACCTATCAACGTGTGTTTTTGGAGTGAGGGAGGAAACTAGAGCACCCAAAGGAAACCCACGCAGACACAGGGAGCACACACCACACTCCTCACAGACAGTGACCCGGAGGAAACCCACACAGACACAGAGAGAACACACTACACAGACAGTGACCTGGAGGAAACCCACACAGACACAAAGAGAACACACCACACTCCTCACAGACAGTCACCCGGAGGAAACACACGTGGACACAAGGAGAACACACCACACTCCTCACAGACAGTCACCCGGAGGAAACCTACGCAGACACGGGGAGAACACACCACACTCCTCACAGACAGTCACCCGGAGGAAACCCACGCAATCACAGGGAGAACACACCACACTCCTCACAGACAGTCACCCGGAGTGGGGCTCAAACCCACAACCTCCAGGTCCCTGGAGCTGTGACAGAGACACTTCCTGCTGCACCACCGTGCAGGCCCAGTACAAATCCAGTTTACTAGTTACAGATGTTTAGTGGTTCCAATTCTTGCCATTGTTTATTTGCTACCTCACAGGATATGACAAAACATTTACTATCATGGGCTTGATATAACCTGGATTTATTAACACACGTCATGTTTCAATAAGTGACACTTTCAGTAGGTTGCAATCCTGCGTGGGAATGTTGAAATGTGCGGCCTGAGTACAGATGCTGATACTGACGCAATACTGACAGATCTGTACAGTACAATCACAGAGGCACATTTGTGTTCAATACACTATACCACCTCCAGACGTAAACTTTCCAAACAAACCAGCCTTGTCCTGCTTATTATATTTTTAAAATATGTACTATATAGATTTGATATTAATACAATTTCTACTATTTCTGTTTTTATGATACATTCCAGATGGAAAAATCAGCCTTAAAATGTCCACTAACCCTAAGTTGAACCCTAAACATAATCTGCAGTTTATTAGAAACCACTGTGCACTCTCAAATTTACAGCACTGTTTCTACAGCACTTTAAGTACACAAAGAATAACAGCTTCCCGAGTACAGATTATAATGAATCAAAAAGTAGAAATATTAGGAGCATCTAGAGTGAACTCTTTAGTAAAATATGCACAAAAAAAAACCTGTGTGTATACTGGAATCATCACTGTGTTTTACATATCAGCACTTTCTGTTGAAAAACATATATCTCCAGTATAGTAACTTTTTTGTAGTGTTTCTATTGGTCAATTCATCATGATGTAAAGGACAACTACTGCTTTTAAATGATGTAAGAAACTCAAAATAAACAAAAATGGAGAGGTTTTAACTCATAATGAAAGGACCAATGGAAAAGATCTAAAATGTCACATTCTAAAACTGTACATTAACTTTACATTGACTTCCATTGTAATTTGAGCATATATTTTCCTTCTCCTGTGAATTTAACCTTTCGGTGACACAAGGCTTTTGTCTGAAGAGGTTTTATTATTTACTCCAGGCTTTTATTGAGCCGGGCGTCTATGGGCAGGAGTAAATAGGATATGTGAGTGGGCAGGCTTAGTTGATGCAACTTCATTTTCTTTTCCGTCTCATGCCACACGCCTTCTTCTTTTACTGGAGACAAAAGCTACAGGTCAAAAAGTCTCTCTCGTACTCCTCTGGCGTTGTTAGAACTGCCTTTGACTCAGCACTGCCTGTAAATGCACTGTTTGTAGGCTGTCTACACAAACCAGCGCTCTCTTGCATAGACATTAGGACTCCTATAGACTGAGCAATCAGGCCAGGAGCTGAGCTGAGATCAGATATTTTTGTCAAATTAGCAGAACTTCACTACACCATGCCATTGCAGTGTTTAACCCTAGCGTCAGTGAGCTCCCTCCCAATCAGCTACATTTTCCATTAGCTGCGCAGTGATGTCAACACTGCTCCTGATGTGTCGGTACCACGATTGTATGTTAATAGACAGAGGGTCTCCAAGGGTATGTCTGCAAGAGTGTGTCTCTCTTCTGCTGTCTCGTTATAGAATGAATGATGCACTCTACTCTCTCTGAGTATGTACATACACACACAAACCTCCCCACACACACCACACACTCACACCATTGCATGGCAACCACCAGAGTCCAAGACACTGACATACACCAGTCCTTACTGTGTCTGCAAATCATTGGGTGTCCTCGGGTTTAGTAGGTGTTTTTGTCTTCATGTTTGTTGTTGCATGTGTCCTTGTGTTTAGGGGTCAGAGGTTCTGTGTTCTTGGGTTAGGGTCTCTTAGGTTCAATGTTCTTATGTTTAAAGCTCTTGGGATCTGTTTTTGTTGGGTTTGGTGCTCTTAGGTTCTATGTTTTTTTTTTTTTGGGGGGGGGGTTTGGTGCCTTTCATTCTTAAAAATAAAGGTACTATAAATGGATCTTTCAGTGATGCTATAGAAGAACTAATTTTGGTTCCATTTTTGCTAATGTATTTAAATGGTTAATCTTTATGGAACCAAATGTGGTTCTTCTACTGCATCACTCAAAGTACATTTTGTAGCCCCTCCTATTTTTAAGAGCGAAGTACACTAAAGGGCAGTAAAGCATGTTTGGTTCTTTTTGACCTGAGTTTGCTGCCCTTGTGTTCTCTGTTCTTAGGTCTCTGAGTTAAATCTTCTCTGACTTTCGAATCCTTGGGTTTGGCTTCGTGGAGCAACAGCATGTGAGACTCATTTGTGGCTCACCCAGAAATACCTGCTCCACTTTAACACACCTCCACACACTCAGAGTTGTGACTGGAGATGAGAACTAGGCCTTACTCACCCAGGGTCACCAGACTAAGCCGGCACAGGGGTGGGATCATTTCCTTTTGGAAAGAGACAACCCTATTGCCCCCGTTTCTCCTGTTAGCAGTGGTATGTCTTTTAATGTGTTGAGGAAAGAGAACTAATTTGAGCAACAACCAGTGGCAAAAAGAAACTCTTGAGAAACACAAGGCAGAAACACCAAGAAGGTCATGGTGAATATCGTTTCATGGTCGATAAACTTGTAGAACAGGCCAGAATAATAAAAACAGCAGGGTATTTGTTTGTGATTGTGGGTATTTATTTTTCTATTTAGAGATTACAGTTACTCTTAATAGTGGATGAAACTGGCAGCATCTAAATTGAGAGGGAAACATGTAGAAGAAAAAATATTTAAATATTTAAAACAATTTCACACTGAACCAACTTCCTGTCTGGAATGTCCAGAGTTATGTACAGCAGGTCCCAAATGGCCTTAAGGGCATTTCTAGTAGATAAATTTGTGCGTTTGCGGCTATTACCAGCAGCTGCGGTGCTCACATGCTCCGGCTGCTGCTGTTTATAGACGCAGAGAAAGGTCTTTGACTGCTTTTCCAAGAATGCCCCATACGTGCATCTCCCATTCCCCCCCCTGGAATACATTCCTCCGCTCAAAAGCTGCATTGTGTGAAAGAAATTCAAGAGCACATTCAGACCAAAGAGTGTCCCACATTCACCAGCTCGTCCACCCCACATCCTCCTTGCGGACACCTCCTGCTTCTGCGAGTGACCGCACCGCTGCATTCACTGTGCTTCGGCTCGAAAATAGATGCAGCATGACCAGAAAAAGACGCAAGATCAGTGGCTGTTTACAACCACACAAATCACACATCACAGATCACACACATCATGCAAATCACACAGAGGCCTGCGGCAACATATTTACTCTCCAGTGGCCACGAGCAATTCCCTAAATAGAAGCCTTCTTTCTTTTTTGACCAAAAAAGAGATTCCTTAACCAGCTAGCATGCAAACCACTGCTTTCTGAACTTATTCTCCCAACAACACTAGCTCAGAAAGACAGAAAAGCATGGGTCTAGGTGTGTATGCGTATATTAATTTACACTCTGGTGGTGTATATTTATATATATATATATATATATATTATAAAATGTAGGGACTGGTCGATGAGCCTGTAATAAACAACACAAGTCTGTGTTGATAACTTTTTAAACCACAAGAGATCCATTTCTGAGACGATTGTGCTCTTCTTTGATATGCTACATGACCCCCTTCTCACTGGAAAAACTTGCCCTTCATCCATAGAGCAGGTTTCAAGATGGCGGCCATGTTCCAGACCCATTATTTGCTGGGGCATTCAGATAGATCATTTTCCCTTTTGTTACTGAAATAAAACAGTGTCCTGCAACTTTTGACTCACCCTCTGTATGTGTGTGTGTGTGTGTGTGTATAGCAGTAGAGACAAATGCAGTGGCTGTACTGCTCTACTGTTGCTGCACGGTCCCCAGCCCAGACTCAGAGCAGAGACAGAAGGGATTACCTCGCTCCAGTTGAGCTGAATGGGCAGTGTCTCAGCTGTGCTGGTTCAGTTCTGGGGCAGTATGAGGCATATGGAGTGAGACAGGATGAGAGTGGGGGTCTTTTCTGTGGACATTGCAGTAGTCCAAGGCCCGCTGTTATCCGAGCTTTGCTCAGATCGCTGGAGTTCAAAGCTGCGGAGGATGATGGGCTCTGTTGTGCACATAGCACGGCTATTAAAGGCAAACAAGCAGGATGAAAGGAGAAGATGGAGCAGGGAGTGAAGGGCAGGGAACAAACACACACTCAATAATCTCTCTCTCTCTCTCTCTCTCACACACACACACACACAAACACACAGTGTAGGAGACATTAAGGAGGCAACACTATGGAAAGCTGGGCCTGAACATTCAGTTTGTAGCTAAAGTCCTGGTTGTACTTTTGGATGAAAGCTACAGATCGTTAAAGGGTTCATTAGCTACAGATCATTAAAGGGATGAAGGAATCGTTATCGTATTATAATTAATTACGGTTTGGGATCTTATTTTCTCTATATTGCATCGGAATGGTTCAGTGCTTGGAATAAATTCTTACCTGAACTTACGATGTATATGTATTAATGCTACTTTATCTTCGGGATCTAGTGTCAGACCAGTCGAAATAGGCCAGCCCTACATTAACCCGTGGAGCACAACACACTTGGAGGAGAACACTAAGTGCCAGCTCAGTTATATTAGCTAATGTGGCTTGAAAGTGCTGTCAGTAGTGTATACAGTGATTAAAATGTTCATATCCCATGGTCCAACAGAAAGGGTCAACTGACCCTTCACAGCTGATACAGGTGACCATGAGGACAGTAAGTTTTGAAACAGTTCACTACTATGTTACTACAGTGTGGTGTGTGAAATTAGGATCTATGAGAACTCTCACACACAGTTTGATGTAACTCAGTTTGCATTTGATATAAATGATGTGTTTAATGAAGTGCAGTGTTCACTTGCATTGCATCAGCCACAGAACTGAATGGCTTCATGTTTCATGAATGGAGATTGTAGGTCACAGTGTGTGTGTGTGTGTGTGTGTGTGTGTGTGTGTGTGAGAGAGAGAGAGAGAGAGAGAGAGAGAGAGAGAGAGAGAGAGAGAGAGAGAGAGAGAGAGAGAGAGAGAGAGAGAGAGAGAGAGACTGTGGGCGTAGAAGAGTTGGCGAGGAGCAGAAAGATCAGTGCTGCTTTTGTGGGTGAGTGTATGTTTAACCTTTCGAATGCTAGAGGCCGAAACCTCTGTGGATTAATAACACCCACAAACACACACACACGCACACACACACACACACACACACACACACACACACACACACACACACACACATGCACACACACACACACACCATCCAGCTCAGACGTCACTGTGGAACAACTGCTCTGCTGGGAAAATCAAAGGTGTAACAAGTGTGTGTGCTAAAGAGAAGGGAAATGTTTACTTTTTCCAGAGAAGACACATAAATAACCACCGGGAAAGTTGGTCAGTTAAAGTAAAAACCCTCACTCTTAATATTGGTTCTTTAGGGGTTCTCCAGTAAAGAACACTGAAAGGACCTGCTTTTGCCTTGTGGAAGGTTTCTACTCACTGATGAAAAGGTATTTTATACAGTTCTATGTAGCACCTGTTTATAAAGGGTTCAGCACCCAGTAGGTTCTGTTATTGCTAAGATGTCAATCTCGAAACAATTGTAAAAAAACCAAACGCTTCTGTGGTGCTATAGAGAATGGCTTTTAGAAATATTCAACACAGATCCATGTAAATTCACAACGTTCTCATCCAATGACATTCTCAGTTGATCTGAAGATTACTTTCATTAGGAATAATTTAAACTTAAACTTAAACTTTCAAACGGTTTACTGAGTGTTCAAAGATCCACTGTCTTTACCGAAGAACCCCTGAACATCCCAATTTTCTGTAAAACTGCAAAGAATGAGAAGGAAGCAAAAATGTGAAATTCTTGACTTTAAATCTTAGTAAATATTTATTTATTTATTATTTGATTAATTTATTCCAGCTTAATTTTCAAGTTATGATCATTTCCAACCTTTTGCTTCAGGATAGGGTTCTTCAAGGGTCCTTTATTAAAGGCAATGTTTCTGTACAGGGCCATTTTCACAATGAGACTTCAGACTGATGGAGAATGTGATTCACAAGGTTCTAAGTAGCACCTTTTTGAAAATAGTTCTTAATCAAATATGGTGTTACACAGAACTATATACAACACATTAGAGCATTTCATTTCACCAAGGCTCTATGTAGAACTCTTGGTACTTTTTAGAACCACTGCCTTTGCTGAAGAGCCCTTGAAGAACTTATTTAATTATTAAAATTGTGTAGGACTCCCTTAGTAACACAACAATCAAGCCAGCAGACCCAATCGAGCCTAGCCCATGCTTCCTCTGACATAAAGCCATTAACCTCTAATTTCCGAACTGCTGCAAACTCAGTGGCACTGGGGTTCGACGCACTTGGAGGAGAGCACTAACTCTGACAATATCAGCCTCTTACCCATAGCCCAAAGCAAGGACCCATCAGAATGAACAGTTGATGCACTGGTCTGATGACAGCTTTGCCGTGAGTGGGGTGTGATACAGTACAAATGGAGTCAGTCTGAGATGCAGTAGGAGGAGGTTGGTTAGTGTAGTAGATAAGATTGCTGCCTTCTGCACAACTAGGGTTTGATTCTTAGATAAATGCACCATGCTACTTCCAAACAGACCTTGGACAAGACTCCTTATACTATATTGGCATACGTCTGTTACACTGTTAGAGAAAAAAGCTTTGCCCAATGCTCAATCATAGAAAGTGCAGTGGTCTCTTAGTGGTCTCACAACAAACTAAACAACATGCTAGCTGTGCTGCAAAGCACTAGAACCTCTGAGACCCTCCAACGGGCCTCGTATGGGAGCCCCTGGAGCGGGTGGGGCTTTGTTTTTCCTGCTGTGCATTATAAATCAGCCGTGTGCATTGCGTCACTGGAGGGTTAATGAGAATGGAGCTGTATCTGGGGCTTTGAGAGATCCGGCCGTGTGCAGTGTGTGTGACGCACCTCTGCTCCCACTATTTCTGGCTTTTTAATGTGTGTGTGTGTGTGAGGGAGAGTGTGTCGTGGCTAGAATGACAGAGCGCTCATTACTCTGCCTTTAGGACTCTCCTGATGCTCAGTGTCCACCTGCACAGCTCTGTCCACGTTCCTCTCCCACAGCTATTAAACTGCAGCCAACAATAGACTGAAAATTGGTGTCCACTTTTTTTTAGCCACTGATAAAAGGGCCTTGTTTAGCACAGATTGTAGTTCTACCTCTGAGACACATGGTCATTCAGTGTGGACAGACTGACTGGCTGGATGCTCTGCTTACACAGTGCCCTTAAGGAAAACGGTGTTAGGTAATCAGGGCTGGACTGAGGCTTGTTTTCCAGGGGTTGCATGATGCAGAGCAGTCCACCTTAAACTCTGTTTGTACGGTCAGAAAAAACAACACCCAGATGACCATGTACTGCTTAGTTGACTTTTATACAGTGGTCACTGGTTTAGGGGTTTATTGCACACACACACACACACACACACACTAGGGACAGTAGGCAGCCACATCAGCACCCAGGGAGCAGTTGAGGGTTCCTTAGGGTTACCCAAGGACACTTCAGTTGTGGATTTTGAAGGAGGAGTTTGTACTGTTCCTTTGTCCTCTGCGAGTCTTGGGGATAGAACCAACAACCTTCTGATCCCAGGCCCATTTCTCTACCTTTTAGGACCTCAGCTGCCAACAGAACCTTTTTAAAACATGGCCAAATGTAATGGGGAACCCTCTCTATGGAGCATAAATGAATTAATACAAGTACAATATTTGGATGTGCTTTGATTCTTCAGCAATGAGTTGAAACTGATGGAAAATACATGTATGTAATAAACAATATAATTAAAAATGCTAAATAATAAGTCTAATTTGATAAAATAAAAAAATGAGGGCAAATGACTTGGCCTTGTTTATCATGTCTGCACTGTGAGCAGGTTTGGGTGAACCTTCTTTTGTTGTCAGGCTAATGGTAAATAGGCCTCTGGAGAGTTCTGGGCCCAGTCCATTCGGCTCCATTCATTTCTCCTGGCGCTTAATGAACGCCGTTTTCCAGATGGCTCTCACTGGCCACTGACTCAGCCAGCGTCCTTCCTTTTCATTTCACATGATGTTCATATTCGTCCGTCTCTTAGCAACCGTGTTCAGTTTATCTCCACCGGCCTGGCAAGAAACCTCGTCTTTCTCCGTCCTTTTCTTTTTATTCTTCTTCGCGGCCAACTCCACGTCCCGTCCACCTCCTGCCATTCATCAGCCGAGTGATTAGAAGCCAGCCTGTATTTATGGCAGGGCCTTGCACAGAAACGGAGTTTAACGGAAGGTGGTAAAGGCTGTAGATGTGGAGTTGGGAGGTTATTTTTAAACTTTGGCAGTGTCCACTGTCTTTTGCGAGTCTGACGCTCTGAGCACTGATACAATCTGCATCGTCTTATCTTGAACAAACTGTGTGTTCCTCACACTCGCACTTGCTGTTTGGTTTTGCTCCATTCAGGATATTGCTGTCCCTCGCTGGAAGGACTGTCTGGCACTTTAATTTCATCTCTCTCATCTTTGTCTGTGCTGTCTTTTCAAGATCTGCAGTGAGGCATCTGTATAAGGGGAAGCTCTTCATTACAGTACATAACACAACAGGAAAACATAGCAATAGAGTGGTGCAAAAGACATCAGTCCTGCTTAATGCTTGTTAGTTCTATAGTTTGGAGGTACAAAGCTGATTTAGTAATAACAAGTAATGGAAGTAAAGGGTAGCATTTGTGCATCTCAAGAAAATATGTCCAAACTTTGCTGTGAGGACTTGATGGAGTCATGAGATCATTGATGAGGTCAGGTCTATTAGGATTCAAGGATTTTGGTCCTTGCCCCTAACACTTAGCCCTACCACTGTGTGCAGCCTAGGGATGGGGGCATCTGTTCTAATGGGGATAGAGGGTGTAGTGTTAGGGCAACTGGAGAATCACCGTAGAGATGCTGCACAGTAGTTTCTCCTTTAAAATCTATAATAACCAGTGTGTTATCGTAATTTAACATAGTTTCAATGGATTATGACCCTTTATTTCATAACAAACAGGAAGCAGCACTAGTAGTACACTGATGTCTTGATAGTTAGATGTTAATGTGGCTGATGTTACTACAAATTTAAGGTGGAACTAGAAGTTTTGAAGAAAAGCCACTGAATAAGACGTTAAATTCAGGACTGAAAGATGATATATGATTGTTGAACTCTTCTAAAGGAATGCAATACCCTGTATTTCACTAAAGTCAGACAGCAAGGCTACACCACTCCTGTGACATCACTGAAGGGTCGTCCCAGACCCTACACTTTGTTTCAGTTCCAAGCAGCAAGACGACATTCAAAAGAAAAACTTAAGAAACAACAATTCTCTATGACTTTACACCCCTCTGGACCACACTGGTAAATGGGCATGGCGAACTCAGGCTCATGTGCAGCTGCTTCAGATCCTAGTCTGGATCCTAGAGCTGTTCTAAGGAGATAATACGATGTGTGTGCACATGAGTGAGATGCCCAGAGGTCTATGTATCTATTCAGAGTAGAAGGGTGGGCAGGTTTGGATAGACACCCACACACAGAAGGTCTCAGTGCTGCACAGACAAACCTCAGGCGGTTAACTGGTGTGGATGAAGCTGTGGAGTTGTAACTCTGCGGTATATGTGCTTCTGTTTATTGTTTCTCTGTGATGGGCCTCTGGGTTGCTAAGTAAGTGGATGTGTAGCGTGAAATATAAAATATACAAAGTTATCCCTCCACACACACACACACACACTTTCCCCTCCACTGCTCAGCTTTATCCCTCGCTATTTTGGGTCCAAACAGGCACAGAGCTGCAGCACCGGGAGAGTGGGGGGTCATAATGAACAATAGTTTATTTGTGTAAAAACCCTAGCAACGCTGTTGAACTAGTGCCCACCAAATCTGCCCTATGGTGGTCTTATGGTGGCACTTGTCTGATGATAAATGGGGCAAAGGGGAAAAGTGATTAATAGAGTAGACTCTTTAATTGACCTATACATCATCTCCAAAATGGCATCTCCTCAGACATTCAAGGAAGAAAGCATCCGAAGTTGGGTCAGTATGTATAGGTCAATGGTAAACCTACAAAGTGCATCAAACATGACTGTAGGTGGCTACTAAACTGGAAATCTATAACCACACCATTGTGTCGATTTGGACAATAACAGCCCCCGTGTTTCCTCTTGGTTGAGACACAAATGAGCCATGTCTGAAGGTGGGGGGCCGGTGGGGTTCGGTGGGTGGAACGCGACAGACGTCTGCCAGCGTGGAATTTACTTTACTGCTTTGATTGCACTGTGGTTTTTCATGTGGGCTTCAGCTCATCCTGCTTTGAGTGGGAGAGGAAAGTGTGTTCGTGTTTACACATGTGCAGCACATTTAATCAGCCACCCACAGCTGCTCGGTTACTTCAGTAAGAAACCGAGGTCTGATGTGGCCCTTAAAGGCAACGGAGATGATTCTGGAGACAGACAAACAAACTCTCTCATTCCGTTTGTGCATCTTATAAGGTGGAATGGTATATGTTTGAGTAAGAACTGACTGGTCTGTGGTTGAAGTTTAACTTTTGTCTAAGAGTTCTTTGTAAGAGAACTAGGGCACCAAATCTGAGCAATAGCCCTATGAGCAAATCAACAACAACAACAACAACAACAACAAAAAGGGCACCGGCAAGGTTCAAAGCCAGAAGAATACACTTATTAATCAATTCTGTCTGCCCACTGGAAATAAATAGCTCCTCTATTGGCCAGCACGTGCCCTGCTTTCTCGGAAAGCTTTATTTACATGCTGTTTCACATCTCCTCGATCATGGAACTAGACACTGATTTCTAAAATCAGTTTAAAATGTACAGCACTGCTCATCATCAACATGTGTTGCTTAAAGCTGGAAGTACTTTCAGTCACATGTTCTATGATTACAATACAGCTGTATATAACACAGTTATAACCTGCATAGTATTTATAAATCAAGACAGATGTAGCTAATATATATATATAGCACACACCATACCTTTATAATGTCTAGTTTAAGTAGTTAAGCTTATATTATTAACACTTCATAGAACAAATGTGCCTAATTTCATCAATTCAAACTCCATAATACATTTGACCATTAATCCTGACCAAGGTCACTACATTATCACACTCATGTATGTTTTATAGAATGATGCTGTGCCATGTAACCCCCCACCTCCAGTTTGGACCCTTTAAAAATGAATGTTAGTTATAAATATGATCATCATACCTTTCAAAATAGGAACAGATGTGGTTCAGCAGCTGTGAACATTGCCATGCTCATGCTGGCTTGATTTAGCAGCCTCTATTTACAGTGTTAAAGGCAATCTGTCCAAGCCTGACACATTCTGCAAGAGCTATCTGCAGTCTGACTAGGTATTAACTCATTTACATTCTGATGAAAGAACTGAGGATTTCATAGGAAGCCCAGTGTCTGAGTCCAGTCAGGATGAAATCATCCCAAAGAAATAAGACCTTAACTTATTACATCTGTAGGACTTTAATCTATTTGCTTTTGGTAGCAACTGGGACAGCCTTGGATATTAATGGGTTAACTTGGCATTCACATCGACAATATGTTATAAATTTGTTGCTTCTGATACAGATAAGTATAAACAAATTCATTAATGAGCTTTAACCATACAAAATTCCTGTATTATTACATCCTCTTGCTTATTTCAGTGTAATACAATGTAATTAATGTTTACTTAAAGTGTAATAAACATCCAAACTAGCCAATGAAGTGCTATTCATTTTAAAAGTTAATCAGGAACAGAAACTGGCTCATATTCCTCTATGGGATGAGTGTTACTGACTTCCTGGAAGAAATTGTCAGGCGTCTTTTGTTTTTTGGACCCTTCGCCATGGTTACAGGACGGCCGAGCCTTTGTTCCAGCCACAATGTTTTCAGTTAAGGAAACAAAAGCAGCAGGACATATCGCTGGCCGAACCATACAGATTGCTGGTGAAGGACCGGCACATTGCACCTTGGCTCTGCAGCCGTCATGAGTCAAAGACTTTATGGACACCACTTTCGGACACCCATGAGCATCCTGTAAGTGAATGAAAAGGTTGGATGGCACATTTTACAGGGATTTACTGAAAGAATGATGGACATCGGCCAGTAAGCACCAGCACACCTCCAACACACCTCCCACATATATCAGCTGCTTCATGAAACAACTTTCCCCATCCAAATAACCTTGCCAAACTCAAATAAGAAAATGAAAATAGCGTCCACATTCCTCAGAATCCATTCTCTGAGTCTCACTTTCAGAATTCCAAGGCAATATTCAAGGAGAGATTGTTTCCCACACCTCAAAATTCACTCTCAAGATCAGTTGCAGTCCTTTTTCCCATCCCACGGTCCAAGACAATTCTAAGTATTTAGGAATGTAAAGGTATGGGCTCTGCAGCAGTCAGTGGTCAGTCCATTGTTCTGAGGACACCAGCGGCTTCTTGTTTGTCCGTGTATGGAACTATTTGCTGCTCTGAGTAAGGGCTATGTGAATTCACTACATTCTTTCAGACCCGTAGGGTTGAGGTGTCTTTTCGCTGTGGACAGATGAACACAAGTGTGTCTACTTTAAAGCCACCTCTTTGTTTATACATTCTCTGTCTATTCTCTCAGCTCCACTGACCAAGAGCATACCGTGGCTCTACAGTTACAGACTGTAGTCTATCCATTGCTCAGCATCCATTGCTTCCCCTTTTCTACCCTGTTCTTCAGCAATCAGGACCCCACAGAGTAGGTATGATTTGTTGAGCCACAGCTTGTGTTAGTCACAGGACGCTGCCCACAGGACACTTTTAGCTGGATATTTTAGTTTTACAAAATGATGTCAAAAAATTGCCCACATTTAGATTTTTAATACACATCACTGTTTCTAACTCTCTGAACAGTTAAATATAGCCGTCCAATGTGGTCAATGAAGTAATGCCGCAATTCCATATTTAGAGCAAGGACTTAAATTATAGGACACTATTCCAAACAGTGATGTCACCTGAGGTGACCTCAGTGAAGAGCATTCCCGCGTTCACAGAGGAGCTCATAGTTTCCACATGACCGCTATAATATTCATGAGACCACGGACCCGGGTGAAAATGGAACTAGTGGCTTTTTCAGAGTTCTTACTCACTGGAGAATAGCCACGATTACACACGCCATTAACAGCTAACACTGACACTGGGTGCTATTCTGAGGCCACTGACCACTGACCGTTGACCCATTCGTCATGACTGAACACTGTCTGTCTTCCTGGGGAGGAGCTGTCATGTCTGCTCTGAGAATGTTAATTAGTTGCTAAAGCATGTGAAGTGTTTGCTTGGAGGGGTGAGGTCATTAGAGGAAAACAGAGCAAAGAAAACTGGTCACATGATGCTCCCCTATTGGTTATTACTTTACTTTTATTGGTCACTGAACGCCTTTGAGGATGCATTGTTGCCAAGTGCCAAGGTAACTCTGGAGCAGTGGTACATGAGCCTATGCCTAACACCAAGTGTCAGCTAGAGGTGTCTAATGCCACACAGCACTGGCCTGTAGAGCTTTGGAGTTGTGCCTTCTTCAAGAATTGATCCACCCAATATTTTTCGGATGAGCTGGAGTGGTGTCTGTGATCCAGAACTAATCCTTTAACATGAGTACCACTCTAATCACTGCCAATAAATTCTCACTGCGATGTTCCAACTGGCGTAAATCCCTTCCAGATGAGCAGAGAAAATGAGCAGAGAGTCTTGGATGAGCAGGTGTCCACACATATGTTTGGAAATGTAGTGCATAACAGTGGATGGGAAAAATCGCAGAACCCAGCCCTGGTTTCACTCACGTTTAATGGGAATGGACAGTGGGGTATTAGCGGATGAGGCCAAATCTTGGTCTAATTAGGCTGTGTTTATGATGTCCCCATCCAGCTTGGACTCAGACTATTCTTCACTTAACTTGGGCTCGTTAAGGTTTCTGAGCATGAGAATTAAAGCCGTATTTCTAAAAGTCAGCTGTTTCAAATCTACTGTAGCTCTGCTGTGTAATGGCAAATCCACCATGCTCTAAATATAGCAGCCCTCTCTTGGCATTAAATCCAACACTAAAAGACATGTGCCTTTACGGATAAGGCCATGTGGGACATGCTGCCAGATGTTGTTTGCTGATTTTGTGTCTCTTTATTTCAGCCCTAATTAGAAAGGTGCCTTTGGGTTTAATAACTATATAGTTACACCTTTAATAGCAATGTAATAACTAATGAATTGTTGACTGCTACAAATGCATTACACCGATTAATGTGTGTATCTGCAGTGTTTGCACAGACAAATACTAGACATGTATCTTGAAAATAACTATGTTATTACAGGAGAAATGAATATGCAAGGCTCATATAGACATAAAGTTGGACGTCTTTCACTCCTTTTATCCCCTGCAAACTATCTGAGATGTCGGCTAAGGGTTTGTTGTCGTCTTTTCAACGCCAGGAAATTTGAAGTGGAAAAGCAGGGTTTCCAGCCAAGGTGTGTTTGCCAAGCACCTGAAACGTTTTGAATGACGACCCCCTGTGTGTTTATTCTTAGCCTCAGCACATTACCTCCAACAATGAGGCAGAGGGCTTGTGAAATAGCACATTGATTTGCAAGATGTCCTAGCAGGTGCCAAAAATAACAATCAGGAGAGAAAGAGAGAGAGAGAGAGAGAGAGAGAGAGAGAGAGAGAGAGAGAGAGAGAGAGAGAGAGAGAGAGAGAGAGAGAGAGAGAAAGAGGGGTTGAAATGAATGGAGCTATTCCTGTATCTGCCCCCACACTGGAGCTAAACTCAAAAATGTCTATGACTAATGCCAGTATTGATAATAAACATACCATTCTTCCCTACTCACTTCATCTCAACTGTGTCTGTATCAGTTCGACTCATCGGCTGATCCCTGATATTCAATACTTGCTGTTTCCTCTGAGTTTGGTGCCAGTCATGGCGGCTGGGAATGATTCAGATTCCAGAAACACAGGAAAATATTCCAGTCTTAGGCTTTTTGGGCTTAATGTTGGGCTTACATTACTTTTTATTTATTTTTTTATTTATTTTTTACAATAACTGAAAATAGCCTGTTTTATATCTGTTGCTCTGCATGCTTTGTTAGCCCCGATCACGCTGTTATTCAATGGTCAGGACCCTATGGGACCACCACAGGTAATATACAGTAGCTATGATTTAGGTGGTGGATCATTCTCAGCGCTGCAGTGACACTGACGTGGTGGTGGTGTGTTAGTGTGTGTTGGTGCAGTGACACTGACGTGGTGGTGGTGTGTTAGTGTGTGTTCTGCTGGTGTAGAGTGGATCAGACACAGCAGTGCTGCTGGAGTTTTTAAACCCTGTGTCCACTCACTGCACACTCTGTGAGACACTCCTCCCTCATTGGTCCACCTTGTAGATGTAAAGTCAGAGACAGTAGCTCATCTGTCGCTGCACAGTGTGTGTCGGCCGTCCTCTAGTCCTTCATCAGTGACACAGGACGCTGTCGGCTGGACGCTTTTGGTCAATGGACTATTCTTAGTCCAGAAGTGACACAAAAGGGTTTAGAACCATACGGGCCTTAGCTGATGAAAAGGACAATGACATACACACACACTCAGGCCAAACTCCGAGCAGCTCTGATCTAATACAGTTCCTTCCTGCACATTCCACAGACCAATTCACACTGGTAAGATTCTTCCGCACACGCTTCCCAACATAGTTCCACTACTTCACAATGAGGTTTAAATCTGGAGATGAAATCACCTACATTTCCTCCCCCTCAAACCACTTCCTCACTGGATGAGTGGGGTGCCTCTCAAGCACTGTCTTGCTGGAGAGTCCAGTCATTTTCTGTGGTTCTTCTTTATCTTTTTTCTTCCTTCCATAATGAGAGAAGCAGCAAAAAAAAAAAAAAAAAAAAAAAAAAAAAAAAACAAACATCAGTGCCTTCACATCTGTAAATCTGTGTTCAAAAAAGCATATTACTATCATGTTATTAATACCATGCCAATATCATATCAATAACATTCTTATAATATACTACACAAATAGCATATGAGTCCCATAAGATACTTAAAAAAAATACACTAATGCCATACAAATACCATAATAATACCTTAAAAATAACACACCATACAATAATAACACCATAAACATAATAATATCATATGGATACCATAATACTACCATGATAATACCATACTGTTATCATAGTTACAACATACAAATAGTATTCCAATAACACAATAATACTAACGCAATACTAATAACATTTAATACCACTCAGGACTATTTCAATATTATATCAATACAGTGCCAAAACAATACAAATACCCTATTAATTCCATACCAAAACCAAACTAATGTCATATTACTAGACAAAAAAGTGTATGATATCATTCTGAAAAAAAAGAAACAACAACTTTAAATGGACCTGTTTTTTTTTTACATCAAATATTTACTTGAAAATAAAATGTACTCATTCTAAATTTAATGTCTGGATGTACACTTTGAGTATGATTGTGTGTGCCTTTGGATAGAAATGGCATTATTGACTGTTATATTCTGTGATTGGTCCACAGCAACTGTAGCTCCACCCATTAAGGGTCACCAATATTTCGTATTGTATAATATTTTTTCTTTTTTTATTATTATTATTAATGAACTCTGACATATATGCTTAGGTTTGTTTTAAGATTTCTTCATTGTACTTCCTGTCTTTATATTTATGTGA
Source organism: Hoplias malabaricus (assembly GCF_029633855.1). Classification (NCBI taxonomy): domain Eukaryota; kingdom Metazoa; phylum Chordata; class Actinopteri; order Characiformes; family Erythrinidae; genus Hoplias; species Hoplias malabaricus. The sequence goes on along the minus strand of NC_089801.1, from coordinate 20,397,559 downwards.
CATCCTCTGTTTTTTACCCTTGGTCTTGATTCCTTGGCACCTCTTTTACCTGCATATTAACCTTAGCTTGTTATTTGGTTCTTGCACAATGGACACCCTGTTATTGTTGCTGTTAAATGGGTTAGGCCCAAAGGGAGATGACTAGTGATGTTTTATTTGACAACTATATATATACATATATATTCTGTGCAAAACACACTTTTAATTAGTAGAAATCAGGAATGATCAGAATTGTCACACTGGTAATCTCATTCAGATATAATTATATGATCATATATAGTTAATTACATTGTTATTACATTTGCAGGTTTTGCAATCGTTGCTGTCTTTGTTGCTTATTTCTTTTTGTTGCAGTGTCAAAAGAGAAGAACATGGCCAAAACAAACAGAATGTCTTTTTCTCTCCGTGATACTGTCCTTGTATCGCCTTTCAGACTGCTCTTTTTTTTTTTTTTTTCATTTCCCCTTTTTCCATCTTTCCTCTGTATCCGTGCCCCCTGGAGAGAAGTAGGCCACTCAAAAATGGCAGAAAGGAACTAAAATAAACTCCCAGACTCTGATTCAGGTCAATGGCCTCGGCACGTTCAGAGCTTTATGGGGTCTCATTTCTACGGCTGTGGACCACCAGACGTCACGCGTGTTCAATTTGAGACGCTAAAGCATGAGGATTTTTTTTTCTGTTGTTCCTTTTTCAGTTGAGTGTTCAGTTCATGGGAGCTGCTTTGTGTGTGGTTTTTGAGGGCACTGGGGTCATTAAGTCAGCCTTTGTGTGGCATGCTTTATCATAGTGGATGGTATTTCTATGGGAGTGTATTTCTACCTATCCATGAAACATGGGACATTGTGGATAGGATTTGATAGCAGTCACTATAGCTTTTGAGGTCATACACTGATGCTGGATCATTAGTTCTGGATCACAAACTCCACTCCAGTTCCTCCCAAAGGCCATTAGTCCAGACAACACAGTTTCATCATGCCACAGCCCAGTGCTGGAGGAACAAAACCCCACTCACACTCGGCACTGCAACATTAACATATGTATTCACCTGAGGATGAGTTCAGTTCTAGTTTGCAATAGGTATATTCTCACCATCTGTGTTTACTGTATCTGAGAACCTCTGAGAAGATTGATAACATGTTGGTATGCGTTCTGTTTGTAATTCCCAAAAGTAAGTCTTCTGCTTTAAATAGCGCAGTGTTCTATAATTGCAGTCTCTAGTGGAACCGCATAAGCCAGGATCGTTGCCACCATGTGGTTCAGATCATTGTTATTTTTTTATAGCTCTTTCTTTACTTCCTCAGCTATGAACACACTTCTACAATGGAGGTTTGAAAGCTTTTCATTTGTGTGAAGAGGATAAAACCATATCCCCATTCAGAAAGCTTCCTGTTCTGATTCTGTACTGTATTCCGCTGGAAGTGGGGTTCCAAACAAACACATGGTAATGTAGATTGGTTTATGGGGAAAAAAACAACAAAAAAAAAAACAAAATCACATTTAGATTCTTTGGCTTGAACATATTGCTTTTGTGATTCTCTTTTGTGGTGGGCTTTGTTGTAAAAAGGAATGGCGCTGTGCAACAATTGTTCAGGCCTGAGATTTCAGCCCATTTTCTGCACCAGATTAAAACAGGTTTCTGATGAAGAACTTTGAGGATATGACTCTCCTTTAAAAGGCCACTCCTTCAGTCTTTAAAGTGATAATGTGGGAATTATTCTAAACTGTAATTTTTGGTCATTTTTGAACAATGTAACCCAGCTCATCTTGGGCCATTTCTATTGGCCCATTCATTGTAATATGCCACATAACAGAGAGGACATCTGATGTTATCAAAGTGACTAAATAATCAAGCTTGAGACAAAAAAAAGGGTTTGGGTCTTTATTATTATTTTATAAATTCAATCAAAATTATTATTTATTCTTTGAAATGTGTTAATAAACTTGTTTCTTTAATTATAAGACTTGCCTTACCTTGCCTTGCCTAAGCAAGCAGTGAGATGATATTTCTCAGTAAATTAAAACTGTATCAATATAAAATGCAGTCTCTTCTTTAGTTACGGTATATTTATACATTAAAAATACTCATCGTAACAGACTTATTATTAATAAGTGTCATACCCTCGTCCTGTCTTGTCTGTTTTCTTGGCCATGTGCTCTCTCTCAGCACATGGCTCTGTTTGTTGTTGCCCTAGTCCGGCCTTTGTTCCGCCTCCTCGTCTGTGTCTCATTTGTTACCCTGCCCCCTCGTTTCAGGTGCGTCTTGTCTGTGTTTAGGATTTAAGTCCCCTTGTATCACTTCCTCTTGTCGGTCATTCATTCTCTTACTCGTTTCATTCCCCAAGTCAAGTCATGTTGTGGTGTGTGTTTCCCTGTCCAAGTCTGCCTGTCTTTGTTTGGTTATCTTGTCTTGAAAATAAAGTTACTATCTGTCACTCCGTCATTCCGCTCCGTGTTTCCTGACAATAAGGTATTGTTTATATATTGTTATATTATATGTATTATATTATATGTATTATTTTATTATATGTATTGTTTATTATTATACAGATATATTACAGTAAGTTATTACTAAGTACTAAGTATGTCTTTTTGCAGCAGATATTTTTTCATTAAGATGAATGTGCTGTATTCCTGGGGTAACAGTGAATCAATCACCAGTTGTTACTTGGTTGTTAATGTGTAACTACACCTTTAAAAGCACTACTGTTTAAAAGGATTGGGATCCAGATATCTTTTATAGATATCAGCCTGTCTTACAGATAGCATTACCTAGTGACATCACACCTGAACCTCTAGTGCGAAATTAAGAAACTAGCTTCAGACACCAAACATGTCTCAGCTGATGAAAAACTGGAGGGAAAGTTGGTCAAATGGACAGGGACTAGAATGAATGGAAAAGAGAGGCTTAATCAGAGATATATATGTGGGTGAGGGTGTGAGACAGTGAGAGAGAGAGAGAGAGAAAGACAGAGAGAGAGAGAGAGCGAGACAGACAGAGAGAGAGAGAGAGAGAGAGAGAGAGAGAGAGAGAGAGAGAGAGAGAGAGAGAGAGAGATGATGGGAAATGAGACATTCTCAAGTGTTAGCCACAAACTTGTGAGGTGTTATTCATAATCTTGGCGCTTGTGGAAGCGTGTTGCATTATCCAGATGCTTAACTGGATGCAAAATGAGTGTGTGTGTGTGTGTTTGTGTGTGTGTGTGTGTGTGTGTGTGTGTGTGTGTGTGTGTGTGTGTGTGTTGGGGTGGGGGGTCGTGTTGGGGTTGTTGTATAACAGGGGTCCCATCTGTGGTGGACAAAGAAAGAACAGACCCATCTGATGCCCAGTTTCCCCCAGTCCCCAAGCAGATGCCCTGACACACACACACACACACACACACACACACACACAAGCACATACACACACACACACATAGCTACAAAAGCCATTCACAATTTTATTCTTTTCATTGCCTTGATTCATTAATATTCCATTGATGAATATAATACTATTCTAGACACAGAATGCAAACCCGATTCCAAAATAAGTTTCAAATTATATATAATATAAGCATTCTGGTTTATCAATGCAGATATGTCTGAGGGATTGAAGGTTGCAGTCTTTCTGTTTTGTCCTTTAGCTTTAACACCCACACATTTCTGAAGATTACCCAAAACTTGTGATGATTTTTAAGGGTTAAATGCTCTTTTACTCACTGAAGAATTCCATTCTTAAAATTTTCATTCCTTTTCCTTTAACAACACAAATAGTCCTTGCTCAGTAAACTCACTGATACAAATCACATTTACTGGCTTCTCCAACATCTGAACAACAGCAACAAGGAGTAGGTTTAGTTTACAGATCACTGACTGTGTGAGGTCACCACCGGTCCGACCCAGAGCACTCACCTCACCACCAGTGTGTTTATGAGCCTCTATAGATTCACTGGGAGATATAAATGAACCACTAAATCTCAACACCTGGGCACTGTGTGTGTGTATGTGTGTGTGTGCTATATCAACATGATGACAGAGCAGGATTAAGATACACAGGGTGAGGGAAGTACATTGCTACAAACATGATTCCTGTCTGTTCTCATAAAATTGCTTAAATGTCAATAACTTGGAATGGTAGCTTAATGAGAGAAGCTAAATATTCATTCTGAATATAAGAAGCTTAAATGAAATTAGAATAAGTTCTATATCAGACAAGTTTGTTGAAAGTGAATGTGATCAAACCTTGCTGCAAATCGTGTAAAAAAAATGTTCCAACAATGCAGAAACAGTGAAAAGTTTATCTGAAAACCTTTCATATTTATGCTGGTTTATCTACAGAGTATATGTCTTTTCAAATCAAAACAGATGATATCAGGCAGCAGAGTTTGTAAATGCTGTTTTATGAGAAATCTGGCCACTAAGTTCTCTTTCTGGAATTATACAATCGTTTTGTAATTTCCAAGAGAATTCAGGACTGAATTTGCTCCAGTTATATTCACTTCAACAAGATGAAAGCCAGATGAGCTCTGGGGTGATGAATTAAGCGACAATGACTGTGACTAAAACAGTTTCTATATGAGTTCCAGAAATATAGATTTGATACAGGTTTCAAATAAAACATGTTGCGACCTTCATATGCCCTTCATATACACTGCTATTACATTTGTAAGATTTGCGATCGTTGCTTATTTCTTTTTGTTGCAGTTTCAAATGAGAAGAACATGGGCAAAACATACAGAAATATAGATTTGATACAGGGTTCAAATAAAATATTTTGCTACATTCATATGCCCCCTTTAAACTTGAACAGAAAAAAACCCTACTTTATGTAATTGGAACAGTTGAAGTCCCTTTATAAACCCAACACATACATAATAATTGCACACTGAAGAGTGACTGAAGTATGACCACAGCCTGATATTACAATCAAAGTGTGTAAAAGTGTGTAATACACATATTTTCCAGCTTGGATGATGTGTTTAGGTCATGTTTTTTGGGGCATTAAGTGTGAAATCACATAAGATACAGGGTTACGTTTAGGATTGGAGTTAGGGTTAGGATTTGTGTTTGAATAAGTAGGATGCCTAGCTTTGGGCTTAGTGTTTTGTTTTGGGTTAATATTGGGGTTGGTGTTAATGTTAGGTGTAATGTTATGTTAGTGTTAAGGTCAGAGCTATCCATCTCCTGGAAATCCCAACACAACCAATTCTAATATTCAAAAATTCTGTTACATTTAGGTGAGTTTGATCAGACTTAGAGCTAAACTTTGCAGGGCAGTAGATCTCTAGGACTAGAATCTGACAGTGATGCCTAGTGCTGAGGTTCAGGGGTTAGGGCTAAGGTTTAGGATCATTTATTCATCATTATCACTATCATTTAATGATAGTGTAGGGATTTGCTCATTTAATATTTGACAAGTTGGTGCTCTAATATGTGTATTATACATTCTGCTTTGACAAAAAACAGAACCCTACTTCTGTATACTACTGTGTTGCACACTCTGTGGCACTGATCAGTAAAATTTCACAGAATACACAACTGATTGATGTTTTCCCTGTTCCTCCTGTGTTAGGGTCTTGACCGACCTGTTTTTAGGTTTTAAATACATACAAGTGCCCCATAATTTTTTTTCTTTCATCAAGACTTTTTGACTTTCTCAGGAACTTTTTTTTAAACAAAATAATAATAATAATAATAATAATATTATTATTATTAATAATAATAATAATAATAATATATATATATATATATATATATATATTATTTTGTTTAAAAAAAACTATAATATATATATATATATGTGTGGCACGGTGGCACAGCAGGTAGTGTCGCAATCACACAGCTCCAGGGACCTGGAGGTTGTGGGTTTGATTCCCGCTCCGGGTGACTGTCTGTGAGGAGTTGGTGTGTTCTCCCTGTGTCCGTGTGGGTTTCCTCTGGGTTCTCCGGTTTCCTCCCAATATATATATATATTTTACTCAATTATAAAATGCTCTTGTTAAGATTATGGCTTTTTGGTCATTAGGGTCAATTTTGACCTACATATAATTTTAAATCTGAAAACAAAAACAAGTGCCAAATCTGGACTCATAAACACACTATAAACACAATATCTCCTCCTACAACCACTCGAGCTTCAATTAGGGGTTTCTATCTTTGTTTGTTTCGCAAAACAAGAAAAGACAAACATGTCCAGACATGTAAGGCCCAGTCAGTTTAGAGTTTGTGTTTTGTAGAGTGTACATCTCCAGTTTACAGTCTGCAACAATTAACAATTAAAACCAATCCTTTCATGGATAAGGAAGAATAACAACGTAAACAAGAGGGAAGAAACAAACTTGTTGATAATTAATTGCTTTTAGGGGATCTTATGGCTGATTTAAGACAGGGGTCAAAATTGACCCATTAACATAAGAGATAGTAACAGGAAGGTTAAGTAAGCAATGTCCCGACTGACGTAAACTCACATACAATACTGAAGATGACCACTGAGTTGTTAAAAAAACACTCTATTGCTGGACAGTAGGATTCTGCAGCAATGCACAATCTGCATGTGTAATGTGTTGTTTTCATTTCTGTGGAACTCTTAAGACTCTTGTTGATAATGTGATTTACCATTCGAGAGAAGGATAATAAGCGATTCCAAGCAGGACTGAAAAGCCTAAAATCTAAACTGGTAGCTCAGGGCTGATTGAAGTGATGTTCTAGTCCTTCCAGAAGCACACCCTGAGGCATCTGAGGAGCTTGTTCAGAGCTGTGGGCTTTATTATTAGCCTCCAGTCTTGCATTAGCACACTACAACTCGAGTTTTACCAAGGCTTCAATGAATGTCTGATCACGTTACCTTTAACAGCCAAGGATTCCTGGGGCTCTTTACTTAGCAAATGCATCATGAACATCCTCCTCAGAGAGGAAAAGATAGAGATTGCTCTCTGTTTGACACATAGCTTGTTTCACAGAGATTTATATAGCTGAAGAATTGCAAGTTGCATATTGTTCAGGAAACTGTGCCTAGTACAAGCCCCAAGCCCTTTGGAATATTTTGTGCTTTTCCTGAACAATTTTTTTTTTTTTTATAATTATTGTATATTTTCTTAGTTTCCTGAACTCCAATGTTCTAATCTAATGTGCATTAAAAATAAATAAAAATCTGCTCTTTTGACACCGTGTGACACAATTGTGTATCAAAACTGAAATAAATTACAGTCAAAATTCCCATCTAAAATAGTTGCTGCTCCTTTAAGCACTGTGAAAAACAATGAAAATTAAGTCCATTGTACAGATGTCTTTGTTTTTCTTAAAGCCCGACCCTTCAAACCCTTTTGTCTATTGGTAACCGTTATACTACATAACCCTCATTGATCACATCACCATCCCATTCTCTGACCACCTGACTTCCTGTTTTCTTCTGCTCATGCACCATGACCTCCACCTCCTCCTAAAGCCTTATCACTATTGTCAGGTCTCCATTAGGAAAAAGTAGCTCAGGGTTGTCACATAAGAATGGTCATCCCATGGGATGTTGGTCAGCAGAGTAATGACAAAATGATGGAGTGACCAGCTGAGAATGTAAGCTTTGTGACTTTTAAGATGGAACTGAATCTGAAATAGACCTGAAACATACAGAAACATCAGAAACATTTTGTAACATAAAAAGAGTAGAATCTTTTGTCGATTGTTTTCACCCTGATCATTAATTTTCGTTAGACAATATCATCATGAGTGTACTCCTGATAGAATAACGTTGACATTCTTTTATATACACTCTTCAGCTGCTCCTAGCCCAAACTAACCGAGCTGAGGCAACACTGCACTCCTTCCGAAATCTAAATAAATGCTTTGCTCTTGTTTGGTTTGAGTGGCTGTGGAGTCAAAATTAAACACTGCTTCTGTTTCTAAACAATAGAGGTTTGTTCTCATGTTGGTGATTAATGAAAATGAGAGAGATTTAAGACATACAAGACTCTGAGGAGAAATGCTGCCCCAAACCCCCAGATTACATGCCTTCTATCCGCATCAAATCAATAATGAATTGGACTGGAGAGGCTCATTAACCCTTAGAAGTCAGTAAAAATCACGAAAGCATGTTAACAATAAATTTAGTAATTTCTCACCCATAGCTTTTTGAAACATGGGCTCTGTTCCACACCCAGCAGCTCCACCTCAGAGTCTTCTTCTCTGGGTTGAAAGTGCAGTTAAGATTTTTCAATTTATGCCACATTAATGATGATTATTTAAATATCATGTTTAATCATTTGTACAGTTATCATCCTAATTTCACTCACTCCTCTTTATTTAACTATGTAGTAACAATGTAGTTATATATAAACAGTTTCAACACTTCTTAACGTCAATGTAATAAATGATTTTGAGGATAATAAACCTATACGAATATTTTAGTCCGTTCTATGTGTGTGTGTGCATTAATGTAAAAACGACCCTTGAAGTTACAGACGTAAGGGAATCAACTAATTAGTGGATTTCCAGGTTATGTCCGAGTGTATTATATCACTTTTTACGCAATGGGGATGTTCTAAAATCATGAAATCCCATCGCTCCGTCACACTTCTGAGACGCAGCCAGAAAATTAAGGGTCATCTGGATGTTACTTTTTCATAAGTGTAAAGTCTTGCATAATCACAAAGTGGGTTAGCTGTCAAAACCCAGAGGGATGGACTTTCATTACTAAGAACAAGAGGAAGTGTGCCATTCTCCTGTCCACAGCCAAAGAAACTGTCCTCGTCAGACGTTCAGTCTTCTGTATGTTGTATCTGATGGTCTAGTTATAAGAGGTCATGTTTGCCTTGAGAAAACTTTGGGACTTTGGGAATTGTTAGTAGTTGTTGATTATTATTATTATTATTATTATTATTATTATTATTATTATTATTATTATTATTATTATTATCATTAAATGGAACATACTTCAAAAACAACCCGTGATGTCACAAAAACACTCTTTTCAGACTATTCAGTCTACAAACATGCTTACATGAAATTATATTCTTTATTCTAGGACTTTTTCTGGATGGATTTATGAATGAAGCACAATACAGCCAATGAGAACAGAGCTCATTCACACATATCATTTTATTGAGTAAAACTAGCCTCATGCTTCTGTGTTCTGATGTTGTGTGACATATGGGCAAAAATACTGAACATTTAAAATGACTGCTGCTGCTGCTGCTTTAAACAACAGTGATTAAGTCCCTAGTACCTTCTCTTTCTAAAGCCTGATCGGTTGACCTTCATCCTTGTTTAGTCCATTGATTATCTTTAAAAACACCTGACCCTCATTGACCACCATCCCATTCTCTGAATGACTGAGCTCCTGTCTATACTCTCGCTCTATGACCTTCACTTCCTTATAGGGTTTTGTCTCATTTGTCTCAGGTTTCCTTGGTGGTTCATTCATTTGGTGGCGTCCCACTGGACAATCAATGAGGGCTGGACTCTCACTTTGATCTGTGGCTGCACGTCCACAGTAGGCCTTAATTCTGTTTACCTCGACTTAAGTCTTTAAGGGATATGTTTATCTACACTAGAGGACTGATTACAAACTTCTTTTGTAATCATTGTGTTTGTGATGTCACAATAACCCTGTAACACATCTGTATTTACCCTTTCACGCAACCAACACACATTCAGCCCCGCCCACTTATATTTTGGCAGAAATTGTACTATGCATTTTAAGACAATTTCAGGCAGGACTTTCAGAATGAGACACAGTACTATACAGCCAATCAGAACAGAACTCATCTGTATGAATAGGTTTACACCTACTCATTTCTTTGGAAATCAAGGAAGTGCAGACTCTCTATTACAGTCCTCAATGTTGAAGACCATTTTAGCCAATGCTTGGCACTGGGAGTGATGGCCTCAGGCTCTTGTGCAGCTGCACCAGAGGGTCTTTTTTATTTTCCTGCTTCATATTCCATATTTTGTTGTAAATGTAATAATCTAAGGGAGGCACAGTGGTACAGAAGCTAGTGTCACAATCACACAGCTCCAGGGACCTGGAGGTTGTGGATTCTAGTCCTGCTCCGGCTGACTGTCTGTGAGGAGTGTGGTGTGTTCTCCCTGTGTCTGTGTGGGTTTCCTCCAGGTGACTGTCTGTGAGGGGTGTGGTGTTTTCTCCCTGTGTCTGCGTGGGTTTCCTCCAGGTGACTGACTGTGAAGAGTGTGGTGTGTTCTCCCTGTGTCTGTGTGGGTTTCCTCTGGGTGACTGTCTGTGAGGAGTGTGGTGTGTTCTCCCTGTGTCTGCGTGGGTTTCCTCCAGGTGACTGACTGTGAGGAGTGTGGTGTGTTCTCCCTGTGTCTGCGTGGGTTTCCTCCGGGTGACTGTCTGTGAGGAGTGTGGTGTGTTCTCCCTGTGTCTGTGTGGGTTTCCTCCGGGTGCTCCGGCTTCCTCCCACGGTCCAAAAACACACGTTGGTGGATTGGCGACTCAAAAGTGTCCATTGGTGTGAGTGTGTGTTGCCCTGTGAAAGACTGGCTCCCCCTCTAGGGTGTATTCCCACCTTGCGCCCAGTGATTCCAGGTAGATTCTGGACCCACCACAACCCTGAACTGGATAAGAGTTCCAGATAATGAATGAATGGATGAAGAATTTTACACAGGTCTGTAAAGAAATCTTCAAAAATATTCACTCTTCTTCTAAAGAAGAGAATGTAATGAAACTTTAGGGAACACAACTGGACGTTAACGCCACTGTTGTACCTGTAAAGATACATTTACATCGATTAATAATTTAAACAAATACAAAAAATAAAATTAAGTAAATAAAATTAAATTAAAAAATTAAGTTGAAATGCAGTTTAAAAGTTTCACCTACAATGGCTCTGAGGTGGAGCTTCTGGGTGTGGACCACAGCCCATGTTTACACGTGGACTTACATTTCAACTGATGTAAAGTCCAGGAAATGTTTTATGGACAGATAAACCTCCGCTGGTGACAGTTCAAACAGCAGTAAAGCTACTGACTGCGGCTGAATCCAGGGACAGGTTCTGGCTCTGTAAATATAGGCCAAGTGTCTCCAGCTCAGAGTTTGTGATTTGCTGGTGTTAAAAAGGCAAACAGCAGGGAGCCAGAAGTGCTTGAGAGGATATAATGATGGTGTAAAGTTTATATCACTGTTTTATTGCAGTTTGTATCAAAATCTGGTAAAAGTTATTAATCAGCCAAAATGGAAAAGAAAGGTCATTCAAAAGAGTTCAAGGGTAAAAACAGTCCCCCTTCCTAAAACACAAAGGTGGTTTTCGTGAATGAAGTGGCTGTCCATGCAGCAAAGTGAGGGGAAGAGCCTCAATGAAAGAATAGTTTATTATGAAGCACATTTCTCAGAAGTCCTGTATTCTTGGGGTTTTTTCTGAAGGGAATGTTTGTTTCTCAGGGCTTTTTTCCCTCAAGTTTATCATGAGGTGGTTTCAGCTTGAAGCAGATCAGAGTCGTGAGTCACAATCCGAGCAGAGGATCAGCACCACGAGGCAGAGCCGCTAACAGAGAAAACCCAAACAGGAAGCTAAATAAAAACTATGGCTAACTGACGTGTAGATCATCAGATTAAAAAAAAAAACCCTCTTTACTCTCTGATCTCTCATTGTTTAGAACCCATTTCCGCCCGCTTTGCTTCAGCTCAGATTTTAAAAATATACCATGAAAGCTCACAATCAACAAACAAACAAACAAACAACAAAGCTAATTACATAAGTGCGCTAAAAGCTAGTCTGGACTGGCTCATGTTGGCTACAGTAAGTTGACTGACAATTTGATTAACACAGATCCCACACTGCAGCTGATCATTGGTCATACTGAGTGTGGGTCACATGGTCAGTGTAAAGGTCAGCTTTTCAAGAGTGTGTAACAAGAACTTCTTCTTTCATTTATTTTTCAGCATCTTAGCCAACAAAATTATACATTATTTTTACTTGCTAACGTTTATGTAGACAGCTCCACATCTTTCAAATTCATGGAATTAGGGAAGGATGGACACAAACACTTCTGGACCTGTGAGGTCAGGGGTTGGCGTTGGACAGTCCTTATCTCTCATATATTTATATATATATGGCATGTAGCATTGGGGCTAATACAGCGAGGCCTACACAGTGAGCCACGGATAACATTTCCTACATTTTATAAAATTATGAATCCATACTATTCTCATACAAAAAAAATCCATGGATTCCAAAACTTGAGTATTCTAGAAAACCATGGTTGGCAGTACAAAAACTGCTTAGGCTAAACACCCCCGCCACCCCCCTCGCCCACACTCACACACACACAAACACACACAATCCGCTACACTGGTTCTAAAAGCACTTGGCATATGCTGCGAATGCCAGGGCTTTTTCGGGATTTTATAGCAGATGAACTGGACGAGTTAGCCTTTGCGTAATAGTGGTATTAACCCTCATAGATGGTGGGATGTTTTAAGCTCGGCAGAATGAATGGCCAATAACATGTTACGTAAAAGCAATGAATTTCGCCCACTGTGCCCCCTTCATCCATTTAAACTGTGGTAAAACCTTTTTGAATGATCTGTGGATGAAGTATGACTTAAAATCGGAGACCACCTTTTTGTTTGCTTAATTTCAAGTGCAAACAACTGTTAAGTGCATGTTATGGTTAGGTGCAGAGCACTGGTCGCCTTGTGCTATTTCAGATCCAGCCCCTGGACCATTAGGAAGATTGGAAAATGAGAAAAACATAATAAATAAAGGGTACCTTTGGTGAGGGGGACATCCAACCAGGAGGAACAGGGCAACATTGCTTTTAACTGAGGGGACGCCCCTCTGATTCTGGAGGGTTTGTTCTGGATCACAAACGCCACTCCAAATTGCATAAAGGCATAGGTTGAGCCCTATCCCCTTCAGAGTCCATTAAGCCCACAGCTAAATGTAGAGGGTGGGGGCTTTATATCCCAGTTGTTGATGCTTCACATTGAGACCATTCAGTTCAGCTCCGGAACATCCAGTTCAAATAGTTATTATATTTTTCTTCTGGACACGTCCTTAAACATATCACTAATTATAAGGGGTGTCTCTAAACTTTTGGTGGAGATTTGTGTAGTTTTGTCCATCAAAAGCTCCCCCTCTCACTCGTTCGGTTTTGTCTTGCTCTCTAATTGTGAGATGATCACAAGGCCCTTGTGTTATTTATGGGGTCACTAATGAGGCTAATGAGGTTTTTGATGTGAAGGAGGTAATAGCCCATGCCAAGGGTTCTCTGAGACTCATTTCTGTATGTGATTGATGAATCGAGGACATGAGGGATATGTTTCAAATTTTGTTCATTCAGCCTCAGTGTTATAATGATATCACAATGTCATAATCCATCTGTGAAAAGCCAGTGTAGTCTTAATTACAAACTTGATTCTTGCATGATGTGGGACATGTGGATTTGAGAATGAAACCTTACTTATGCAATTACGTGGGTGGTGCTTATAAGACGTCTAAACAATAAGACTACACAGTGAAATCCCATACCTGTTTATGACTCACTGTCCACTCTGTGAGACAACCCTAGGTCACACATTTAAAAGCCTAAACCCTAGGTCCCACACTTACTTAGAACCTTAAACCCTCGGTCCCACGCTTCCTTAAAACCCTAAACCCTAGGTCCCACATTTACTTAAAACCCTAAACCCTAGGTCCCACACTTCCTTAAAACCCTAAACCCTAGGTCCCACACTTACTTAAAACCCTAAACCCTAGGTCCCACGCTTCCTTAAAACCCTAAACCTTAGGTCCCACATTAACTTAAAACCCTAAACCCTAGGTCCCACGCTTCCTTAAAACCCTAAACCCTAGGTCCCACACTTACTTAAAACCCTAAACCCTAGGTCCCACACTTAAAACCCTAAACCCTAGGTCCCACATTAACTTAAAACACTAAACCCTAGGTCCCACATTAACTTAAAACCCTAAACCCTAGGTCCCATGCTTCCTTAAAACCCTAAACCCTAGGTCCCACACATACATAAAACTCTAAACCCTAGGTCCCACACTTACATAAAACCCTAAACCCTAGGTCCCACACTTACTTAGAACCGTAAACCCTAGGTCCCACACTTACTTAAAACCCTAAACCCTAGGTCCCACGCTTCCTTAAAACCCTAAACCTTAGGTCCCACATTAACTTAAAACCCTAAACCCTAGGTCCCACATTTACTTAAAACCCTAAACCTTAGGTCCCACATTAACTTAAAACCCTAAACCCTAGGTCCCACGCTTCCTTAAAACCTAAACCCTAGGTCCCACACTTACTTAAAACCCTAAACCCTAGGTCCCACACTTAAAACCCTAATCCCTAGGTCCCACATTAACTTAAAACCCTAAACCCTAGGTCCCATGCTTCCTTAAAACCCTAAACCCTAGGTCCCACACATACATAAAACCCTAAACCCTAGGTCCCACACTTACATAAAACCCTAAACCCTATATCCCACACTTACTTAAAACCTTAAACCATAGGTCCCACACTTACTTAAAACCCTAAACCCTAGGTCCCACACTTACATAAAACCCTAAACCCTAGTTCCCACACTTACATAAAACCCTAAACCCTAGGTCCCACATTAACTTAAAACCCTAAACCCTAGGTCCCATGCTTCCTTAAAACCCTAAACCCTAGGTCCCACACATACATAAAACTCTAAACCCTAGGTCCCACACTTAAATAAAACCCTAAACCCTAGGTCCCACACTTCCTTAAAACCCTAAACCCTAGGTCCCACACTTACATAAAACCCTAAACCCTAGGTCCCACACTTACTTAAAACCCTAAACCCTAGGTCCCACACTTAAAACCCTAAACCCTAGGTCCCACACTTACATAAAACCCTAAACCCTATGTCCCACACTTACTTAAAACCCTAAACCCTAGGTCCCACACTTAAAACCCTAAACCCTAAGTCCCACACTTACATAAAACCCTAAACCCTAGGTCCCACACTTACTTAAAACCCTAAACCCTAGGTCCCACACTTAAAACCCTAAACCCTAGGTCCCACACTTACATAAAACCCTAAACCCTATGTCCCACACTTACTTAAAACCCTAAACCCTAGGTCCCACACTTAAAATCCTAAATCCTAAGTCCCACACTTACATAAAACCCTAAACCCTATGTCCCACACTTACATAAATCCCTAAACCCTAGGTCTCACACTTACTTAAAACCCTAAACCCTAGGTCCCACACTTAAAACCCTAAACCCTACACTCTAAAAAATGATTCTTGTGTCCAGTAATTATTGCTCATTAAAATGAAAAGATTTTACCTAAAATAACATTTTATTAAGTTTGCTTAATTAAAAGAATAAAAGCAGCCCAATATTTTGTGTGTTTACTATATTCAGAATTTTGCAGAAATATTGCATATAAATTGCGATGTTTCTTTGCAAATGTCAGTGTGACTACAGAATTGAGTAAACGTTACTAAATATTTTAAGACTTTTTGGGACACCACGTGACTAAGGACGTTGGCGCAAAGAAGAAAAAATTTGGACCACATGCATAACATCCCAAGGAAGGATTGCATAGGTAAGAGCACATTGACTGATCATTGAAGTGTTTACAGACCGTTTTCAGTCGTTTTTGAGTTTGAACATTTGATATGTGGCTGTTAACAGTGTGTTCTCGTGTGTGGAGCTGCGTCTTTAAAAACAGTTCAAACGCTCAAACTCAGCTAACGGTCATCAGATCTGTGTGCATAAACACTCTAAAGGTTTAATATCCTAATTACAACCGCATTTTACTCTTCCAAAAAGCGGCATGGACGGCCTTTACTATTTTTGAAGTTTCGTCTCAAATCACTGCTTCTTCTCTGTGCGGTGCACTTTCTAGGTCATGAAATAGCAGCACATCCACCCAAAGACTGCACGATATGTCTGAATTAAATGAATGTGTAATGTACAGTAGGTTAGCCAACTCTGTATGTACCACTTTGTCACTACTCGATAAGCTACGGTTAAAGTAGTGCACTATGCAGGCAGTGGGGAGTGGTTTGAGAAAGTGACGGTGGTTTCCACTCTTCAGTGCAATCGTTGTGCAGGCTGGTGAAAAGTAAAAAGAGAACTGGGCAGAATAAACAGGAGAGTATCTCCATACAGTTCGTTTGCGTGTTAATTCATTTTGAGCTGCTGCTAGAGACGCAGCCCTACGGTAAAATGCGTTGTCTCCCGACTGGAAGTAAGTTCGTAATCTACTAAAATTAAATAAACTAAAATTACATCTCCTTAATAAACTGGGATGCTGTAAAAAATGTCTGACTAATTTTAGGGCAGATACATTTCAGTTTAATAGGTAAAGAGCCAAACTGTATATTTTACGCGGTCAAATGCCTCGTTCCTCGAAGCTAATGGCGGTCGTACCTCGCCAGTGACCCACACTGTGTTTATCTGGAGTCAGTGTGTGCAGCTGCAGGTGGATGGTTTAATTTTTCCGACGCAGACTTCAGATGTTCAGTGTGACCTGCTTTAGTGTAAATTTAGGAGAGCTCCGCAGCCATACACCCATAATGTTAAATAAAAAGGTCTTACCCAAACCCAGTACTTCACCCAAAACGAGGCAGGTAAACCAGCATAACCACTGAATGCCCATGAATTTAAAATGGCAGGTAGATTAGACATTATACATTGCAGTGTATTTATAATTGTCAGCTCAAATTAATAGTGTTTATCTAAATGACTTTGAGCAATATGAACTGATACATGTTTTCCTTTGTTGTATCTAATTCAGGGAAGCCTTTGTTGATCAGATACCATCTGAGTTACGGTAAGAACATCAGCATTTTTGTGTTTAAAATCAGAGTGTTGGAGTGATCTTTGAGATCCCTACACTCCTCCCTTGTTGGTCCACCTTGTAGATGTAAAGTCAGAAACAGTAGCTCATCTGTTGGTGCACAGTGTGTGTTGGTCATCCTCTAGTCTTTCATCAGTGACACGGGACACTGTTGGCTGGATAATATTTGGTTCGATTAAAGAACAGGATAATAAAGTATGAAGAGAAACATATATGGGCTACATTCTGTAATTGTAGAAAGTCCTCCTATATCGTAAGTAGACCTGTTAGTGTTTATATTTGTATTATTTCACTATAGCCACATATTACAAAGCATGTGTAGTTATTTTTGTCCTCTTTAGGATTACATGAAGTGGACATGTAAAATTTGTCAAATACAAGTTTCAAGGAGAGGAGCTCTACTTAAACATTATAGAATTGATCATGACTGTTTAGGACGCCACCAATCACAGCCTTGTCCACACTTTGAATGTCCTTGCACTTTCAAGACTCATAGTTCTCTGCGATCACACTTGGCAAGACATCATTTCCCAGATGGGTCGATAAGCAGAGAGCACCTTTCTTTCTGTTGTCAAAATTGTGGATCAAAGAGATTCACAACAGAGAAGGATTTTTTTGCTCATGTAAGACGTCATCTGAGTCAGCAGGAAACAGTTGACTGTGTTTTCAATGCTTGTGACTTTAAGACAAATGTGTATGGGACATTTGCAGCTCACAAGAGCAGAAAACACACTCCTTATTCAGCCAGAGATTTTAAATGTGCAGTTCTGCAGAGAAACTCAGATGCATGTAATGCTGTTGATAGTGTAACTGATACAGAAGATACTACTGAAAACAATTTCTTGACTTTTGATGAGGAGAGTGAACCTTTACAGAATACTTGTGTGAAAAAGCTTGGTTCATTGCTGCTTAAATTGGAAAGCCTCTTCCATGTATCAGGAAATTGTGTGGATGAGTTAGTTGAGGACTTGCAGTTCATTTCATCTGTAGCATCAGCTCAAGATTTTAAAAATATTATTGAGCGAACTTTGGAGAAACACGGTTGCATACTTGCTGCATCAGTAATTACAGATTTGGTGAAGGAGCTTTGTGAATCAGGACCAGTAAGTACAGCACTTGGTTTGAAAGGTCCCTTTAACAGTGCATACAAGAGAAAGAGATATTTTGAGGAAAATTTCAGTGTTGTTCAGCCTGTGGAGTATATAATTGATTTAAGGGCAAAAAGGTGTTTTCAATATGTTCCAATTTTGAAATCATTGTCTCAGTTACTGAACAACAAATATATCTTAGAAAAAGCTGTTGAAAGTACTGAAACTTCCAAACATGGTGTGACACTTCACTTCAAGTCTTTCTGTGATGGTTCTTACTTTAAAGAGAGCAATTTTTGGAATGGAGATGAATTCAGGTTGTCCTTAATTTTGTACGTTGATGATTTTGAGGTCTGCAATCCCCTTGGAACCTCCAGAAAGAAACACAAGATAACAACTCTGTACTGGGTGTTAGGAAATATTCCATCACCTTTGAGATCTGAATTGACCTCCATTCATTTGGCAGTGCTTTGTAAAGCAGATGATGTCAAAACACATGGTTACGCTGTGGTTCTAGAACCACTGTTGAAAGACCTTGTATTCTTGGAGTCAGAAGGAATTTATGTTTCAACTCTTGCCAGAAATGTGAAAGGTAGTGTACAGTGTGTAGTAGCAGACAATTTAGGTGCACATGCAATTGGGGGATTTGTGGAAAGTTTTTCAGGGCAGTACCCTTGCAGATTTTGTATTGGCCAGCGCTCAGATTTTCAGCTGAAGGAAGTACGCACAGGTGAATTTCAGTTGAGGACTGAACAGGAGCACTTATTGCATGTTCAAACAGTGCTCCATGACCAAAGTCGTTCCCACTGCTGTGGTGTCAAAAAACAATGTGTGCTGACTGAAAAACTGACTAACTTTCATGTCTTGAAAGGGTATCCACCAGATATACTACATGATCTTTTTGAAGGGATTGTTCCTCTTGAAATAGCCTTATGTCTGAAAGTGTTCATTGAGAAAAAATATCTGACTTTGTCAGTGGTCAATGATTCCATCAAACATTTTCCATTTAAATGGGCAGACAAAACTAACTCTCCAAAGTCAGTACCTCTCACATTTGCAACTAGAAAGAGCATTGGAGGAAATGCTCACGAAAACTGGGCCCTGTTAAGATTTCTGCCATTTCTTATTGGAATGAAAGTACCAGTTGATGAACCAGCATGGTTACTTTTAATGGATCTGAAAGAAATTGTTGAGCTGGTTGTTGCTCCAGTCCATACCAAAGAGACCATTTGCTACCTAGGTATCAAAATATCAGAGCACAGACATAGATATTTGCATGTCTTCCCAGGTGAAAAACTGATACCAAAGCATCATTTTCTGGAGCATTATCCAGATTTGATACAGGCCTTTGGTCCTCTTGTGGCTATGTGGACAATGCGTTTCGAGGCTAAACATAGTTTTTTTAAACGTGTGGTCCGGCATACAAATTCTTTCAGAAACATTTTGCTATCTCTTGCGACTAAACATCAGCTAGCAATGGCCTATCAGTCACAGGATTGTAGTTTCTCAAAACCAGACCTGTCTGTTTCTCATATTTCTCTTGTGCCTTTGGATTTGTTGAAGACTGATATGCAAGAAGAAATACTAATCAAATTCCCAAATCAGACATCAGTACAGTTGGCTAACTCTGTGTCCTGCTATGGAACAAAATACTGTGCAGGTATGATACTGGCCCATGGCTGTACTGCAGGGCTCACAGATTTTGTGCAGATTCACCAAATTGTTATTGTTGAGAATGTGGTTGGATTTATCGTGAAGACCCGTGTATCCTGGTATGATGAACACATGAGATCATTTCAGCTGGAAAAACCAGGACATCTCAAATTCCTTCTCCAGAGCGAATTGAATGACACTGTGCCATTAGCTGCATACAATGTTGGGGGGAAATGTATGGTTACCCTGAAGCGCCACATTGATGTTTCATTCTAGTGGATCAACTTTGAATGTTGAGAAATAACTGTTTTTTGTTTGTGAATATGTTACTGTGCTGCCTGTCTAACGATTTAGTTTTCCCCTTATTTGCAACAGACTCACAAAATGTCACCAGCAACGCTTCGAGTGATGATAAAACATGATGCACATAAATTGAGCCTACCTTCTGGGATTCCTGATTCAGTTGAAGAACTGGAGAGGGTAGTGAAAGAGACATTTAATTTACCTGCAAACTTTGCTCTGCATTATATGGATGCAGATTTTGGAGATTTTTTTTCTGTAACTACTACAGCCACTTTGAAAGACAGAGACACCATTAAGGTTGTTTTTGTGGAGCCTTTGTTGATCACCTTAAGAGCAATTGACAGCCCTCAGTATATGTCCACTCCATCTCAAGATGCCTTATCAACACTGTCTTCATTAAGCTCATCTGATGCTGTATCAACTGAGTCTTCTGTCAACTCATCAGCTGCCTCATCTGTTCAGTATGGATCATCAGATGACACAGTGTTGCTGTCCCCCCTGAAGACTCAAGGGATGCGGTCACAACATTGGCCAATGCAGTTTGACATTCCTGAATTTCCATATGAGACAGAGCTGATTCTGCAAACTGGAAATGAAGAGTTCCTTAAAACTGGAGTTCTTTTGAATGATCACAGTGTGAGATCTCAAGTTTCTGATGCACTAGTCAAAAAAATGTTCCAGCATTGTGCATACCCCACCAGCAAGCAGATATGTGCAGTTGCGCAGACACTAATAGAAAAGTATCAGTGTCTGAGGGAGCCTGGATCATTGTCTGGGTATGATGGCTGGTTATCCAGATTGAAGAATAAGATGGCCAATTATAGGAGGAAACTAAAACAGCTTGGATGCCCTGAATTGGCTGTCAATTCTTCGCAACACAAGAGACCTGCTGCAGTAAAAAAGCCACACAAAGCAGAGCTAAACTACCTGCCCCCTTTCCCACCTGGTGAAACTAAACAGACATTGGAGAGGGTGAGGGTAGAGCTTCTCAGTGACTTCAAGGTTAGAGACAACCGGAAAGCTATTGGTGAGAAGATGGCCAGAACCTTTTCCAGTCGCAGACAAGAAATAGTTGAGGACAGTCCACCTGTACAAGACCTTCTAGAGAGATGGCCTGCACTTTTTGATGTCATTCAGGTGACTTTTGTATTTCATAATTTCCTGAAAATGTTCTGAATATCACTGAACATGAAGAGAAGAATATGCATCACAGCCCATACGTGACTATCAATATGTTTTATTGTAAAATACAGCATTGATAATAATGATTAAATCTTGCTTTTTAAGGTGAAAGAGGAATTCAAAAGGTTGACAGCCACTGATTTGGAATCGCAGTTTTATTCTAATCTGGACAAATACACGGACAGGCTCCTCAGGTTGTTCCGTTCCAAGGGAGGAAACGCAGCCCGCAAAATGAATGAAGTACTGATTTTGCTTGACCAGGTAAATCAGATGTGTTTACTGAATTTTTGAAGTGCTGATATGGTGCCTGACCATTAACTCGTGAAACATTTGTGTTTGTATGCCACTAAGGATGATGGTGTAGATAACCGTAGAGAGGTAGTGATTTATGGCTTGATGGTATACTTCTCTGAAAATGCTGAGCACCTTATTACACATTACCAGGTTAGTGTGGTATATACAGTCATGTTTTTAACATATTTAATGTTTAATATTTTTAACATACTTAAACATATGGAGTTTTGAGCTTCACTTTAACAGTATTGAGAGATGGCAATGTAACTAAACAAATAAACTGAAGAAATGTCTTTGAAAAATAATTTGTAAAATGTAATTAAAAGAAATGCAATTTTCCTGGGAGGAAACAGTTAGGACACGTCCACATTTAAGAACATGTAAAAAGAAGACCAGTATGGAGAGGAACATATGTTTGCAAACACTATCATATAATGTCCTTTATGTTTATTTTAGCACACCAATGGCGATATCGACCCTGATGACCTGAAACATCACACACTGAAGATTGTCACCAAAGGGGGCTCTGCAGATGGCAGCCCTTTAGAGGCAGGGATCGTTTTGGAGGGGGTGCAGGTGATTGCAGGATTACAGAGTGTCCCGAATGCATGCGTCATCCTTGTTGGCCTAATGTATGCAGTCAATCTCAGTTATCCCAAATCACTGAGGTACACGTTTGAATTTTTCCAAAAAATGCTACTGGAACTAGACAGTGGGAAACTGTCCCCAAAGATTCTGTCATTGAAGAACAAGTTGTTGACATAAATGTATGATGAAAAGTGATGCTTCCAAAACTCATAAGCACACAGACATAACATCACATACCTGAATACACATAGTAGATCATCTCAGCAGCATATTGTTGAACCAGCTTATATGTAGACTTTGTGATACTGTACACTACTGTTTGGATTTTGGCTGTACTTCAATTTTGTTTTTCATTGATAGGTTAGTGAGGTGGGTTTGGGGTCGGGGGCTATGGCAATGGTAATGATGTGAACATGTTTAAATGTTCCAGTTCACATACAATGTCAATTTTGGCTTTAAGGTTAATGTTTTTAGCGTTTCCTCTCTGATTAATAATGCTGAGCTGGGGGATGGACAACAACCGGCCACTTCATTAAAATCACCTCCTTCTATTTACACTCATTTTTCATTTTTATCAGGTCCGCTTACAATATAGAATGTAGTCCATCTGTTTCTCTGTATACTTTGTTACCCTCTTTTTCTATGGTCAGGACCCCCACAGAGCAGGTGTGATGTGGTGGTGGATCATTCTCAGCGCTGCAGTGACACTGACGTGGTGATGGTGTGTTAGTGTGTGTTGTGCTTGTACGAGTGGATCAGACACAGCGCTGTCCACTCTATTAGACACTCCTACCTTGTTGGTCCACCATGTAGATATGTTGGTCTGCACAGTGTTGGTCATTCTCTAGTCCTTCATCAGTGATCACAGGGCAGCTGGATATTTTTGGTTGGTGGACTATTCTCTGAGAACCAGCCGACAGCTCGTTTAAAAACTCCAGCAGCACTGCTGTGTCTGATCCACTCGTACCAGCGCAACACACACTAACACACCACCAACACGTCAGTGTCACTGGAGCACTGAGAATGATCCACCACCATGTCACACCTGCTCTGTGGGGGTTCTAGCCTTTGCAGAAAAGGGTTACAAAGTATGCAGAGAAACAGATCGACTATGGTCTGTAACTGTAGATCTATAAAGTGCACCTGTGTGGTAAGTTGGACAGTGAATGCAGATACAAGGAGCTGGTTTTAATGAAGTGGTCAGTTGGTGTATATGAAAAGTGTCTATGACTATGGTACTGATGCACATATACAATGTGTTTAATGATACACTGTTTTTTCTTTAACCGAGTTTTTTTGTTTTTTCCTGCATTTGTTATACATAAACAGTTTTCACTGAGAGTATTGGTGATGGTTGAGCTGGTTGAAGCTGATATTGTATGCTAATTGTTAGCTTCCCTGAAAAATTCACCTGTGGTGTGTTTTGTGCCCTGGAGGATAAGCAAAAAGCAGAGCTCTTCTGTCTCTTGCTCTTCAAAGTATCATAACTTGCTAATCGTTATTAGTTGTAATGTAGGTAAAAAAAAACTGCTAAGTAAAATATTTTTAAGGGAGAATAATAATAAATAAAATGGAACCTAGACTCAGGAAGACACTTTTTTTTACACCTGTACAATTTGTTTTTCACCTGTATGTTTCTTGCTTGCTTCCATATGGAAGAGTACAGTGGATGTGGTTTTACGTGCCATTTCTTGAAATAAATGATGTTGAATTTAAGTTCACTAAAATACTTTTTTGTGTATTGCTTATTTGATGTACATCTGTAGTACAACCTGCCATAGTTTTTCATTGTGTCAATAGTAGTACTCATCAGTTGTAGTATTAACGCAAATTCTTACTTATATTCATCTTAAAATGTTAAGGAAGTCTAAACTAAACAGCTTAATTTTACTGACTGGAGAAACATATTTTTCTAAGTAACAACATGAAATAGAACACTGATTTGTTAGTAATGTCTGATTTAGATTTTTAGTAAAAATTGCAAAAAAAAATGAGTGGGTTATACTTAAATAAATGCTTGCAAAAACGTTGCACTATATATTTAAGTAAAATCAACACATCATTTTTTACAGTGTAGGTCTCACACTTAAAACCCTAAACCCTAGGTCCCACACTTAAAACCCTAAACCCTAGGTCCCACACTTACATAAAACACTAAACCCTAGGTCCCACACTTACATAAAACACTAAACCCTAGGTCCCACACTTACATAAAACACTAAACCCTAGGTCTCACACTTACATAAAACCCTAAACCCTAGGTCCCACACTTACTTAAAACCCTAAACCCTGGGTCCCACACTTACTTAAAACCCTAAACCCTAGTTCTCATACTTAAAACCCTAAACCCTAGGTCCCACACTTAAGCCCCCTTTTAACCACGTGGAGCATTGTTGGAGCTGAACATGCTTGGAGGAGAGCACTAAATCTGTTAATCTAGCTAAGAGACACCCAAAACTGAATACTGAAATCTTCAATCCATTTTTAGGACTTGAAGTGACTTTGATTGAGTTTGACACCAACTCCATCTCGATGATGTAAATACATCATTGTTGTACGTACAGACCACCCACAGACCCTCCGTCGCTTTGATCTGACACCTAGCTTCATTAAATTGTCATGCGTTCTATATTCACGCCACATCTATTTCCACCTCTCTCCTTCTCCAGGTCATAGAAGAACCTGAGCTGAGGTCCGCATGCTGCAGCCTGATGACTCATCCGGACTAGTCTGCATTCTGAGCATGTGACAGCAGCCCCTCAATGAGAGAGAGAGAGAGAGAGAGAGAGAGAGAGAGAGAGAGAGAGAACGCTTCTTCAGGGCTAAGAATAGCACTTCTAGAGATGGTGAAATCAGTTGACATTCACTATCGCACCCAGCTGGTTGTGTAACATAAAATAAGGCTTGTTTCATATAGTGCAGTGCACTCACTCTGACACACACACACACACACACACACACACACACACACAAAGCAGTGATACTTTCCCCATTGCAGTGTTGAGCAAAAGTTGTGGTGCCACTGCTGCAACATAGCAGCCCCCTGGACTCGGAAAGTGAAAAGGTGGGACCTTCTGGCGAGAGGTAACTCAATGAAAATAAATAAATAAATAAAGCAGGGAGGCCTTGCCCTTAAGCGAGGGAATGCCTCACAACCTGCGGAACCTGAACTCAATCCAGAGCTACAGAGCAGAGGTGGGATTGGAATGCACAATGTCTCTGGCGAGTTAATGGCTGTCTTTTGAGGTGGAGCATTCCTTAAGGGTGTAAGGCATTCCATCCCTAAGGGCAAGGCCACTCTGTTCCTCTGAGGTGGAGTTACCCTTCACCAGAGGTTCCTAAAAGAAAAAAAGGGTGGGGGTTGCATAAAAATAATCCTTTACAGCAAAGAAAAAAAAAGTGACGTCATGTTGCTGCTTTTGACTCGCTAGAAAACAAAGAGACAATGTGAAAACTGTGAGACTTGCTTATGGCATTGTATTTTGAAATTTGATGATGGACTGATGGATTGTACCAATTACCCAGGGGAACTCAGTCTGTGTCATATGAATGCTACAGTTTAATATGCAGATCACAAAACAGAGAAAAGCTGAGAAAACACTGAGTAATGAAAATGGCATCAGGGTTTCTACAAGCAAGAGGTGAGGCTTTGTTTGTCTGGCAGTTCCTTCCCATTTTCTCAGAGTGTAATCAGGGCTGACCAAGTGAGGACCGTCCTGATAACCCTCTCTCTGAAGTTGAAACCCCTTGCTATTATTATATTCCTCCCAAAGCCTGGTCACCGAATGTTTCCAAATAAGTTTCACACTGGTTTCACACTGGTGGAAAAGATCCTATGTGTATACAGCTGAGTGTGTAGCTGTTCCTGACCGAACCAAAAGGAAATATAGTGCCAGTCGAGAAGGCAATCCCGGGAAACAATGGGAAGAGTAGAACTCACTGCGCTGAAACTCAGACTGTTATAACGCTGTCTACTTAAACAGCTGTCTGCACAGTCAGTGCCTACCTAGGCATCTCACTAGGTTTTGGGACAGACTCAGTATTTCAGATTTTATCACTGTCTGTTACTCTGAACCCCTCTGACAAACTACATATTATCTGTCTATTAAACGCTGCAGAAGTGTGCTGTGTATGTGGGATGCATACTGCACTTTCACTTACATCACGTCGCTTGAACAGGACCACACACATATTTGCTCATGACTATATACATGCTCATTTTCAAGTGCCCTATTTTGACATTACCTTAGTTCCTTCATCCGCTGGATGACTTTTTATGACTCATGTCCCAATAATAAACTCTCTTTTAGAGTCACTAAGATCCCTTCCTGTGACCGTCTTGATCCAATATCGAAGTCAACAGAGGCTCAGTATTTTATTACATGACCCAGAGCATGTAGGACATTAACTCTTTAACGGCGCTGTACATCAATGCTGTGAGTTTATTGCATACAGACTGTGTTTGTGATATTAAGTTCACTGAAAGACATTAGAAATATCTGATCCTGGAATCACAATTGCAGTGACTAGACGTCTTATCCTAAATGCAGTAGAACTATTGGCATTACTATGGATATGCACAAATGTGAGGGCTAGCATTTTTAAACCACAGCTAATAATACATCCCTGGAGCTTAACACACTTGGAGGAGCACACTAACTGCCTGCGATGACTCGGACTGGACACTAATTCTGCAGGCACATCGAACTCCTGCAAGCAGCATGTTGGCGCAATAGAAGCATTTACCTCCAAACCGTGCCAGGGTCCTGGGGATGTGTGTTCAGTCCTCGTCTCAGGTCAATAGAGTCTTCACTTTTTGTTTTTATCGGTGTCCTCTGGGTGCTTGGCTGTGTGAAACTGTCCACAGGTGTGAGTGTGTGAGTGACAGGGTGAATGTGTGAAACTGTAAACAGGTGTGAGTGTGTGAGTGAGAGGGTGAGTGTGTGAAACTGTCCACAGGTGTGAGTGTGTGAGTGACAGGGTGAATGTGTGAAACTGTAAACAGGTGTGAGTGTGTGAGTGAGAGGGTGAGTGTGTGAAACTGTAAACAGGTGTGAGTGTGTGAGTGACAGGGTGAATGTGTGAAACTGTAAACAGGTGTGAGTGTGTGAGTGAGAGGATGAGTGTGTGAAACTGTCCACAGGTGTGAGTGTGTGAGTGACAGGGTGAATGTGTGAAACTGTAAACATGTGTGAGTGTGTGAGTGAGAGGGTGAGTGTGTGAAACTGTCCACAGGTGTGAGTGTGTGAGTGGCAAGGGGAATGTGTGAAACTGTAAACAGGTGTGAGTGAGTGAGTGAGAGGGTGAGTGTGTGAAACTGTCCACAGGTGTGAGTGTGTGAGTGACAGGGTGAATGCGTGAAACTGTAAACAGGTGTGAGTGTGTGAGTGAGAGGGTGAGTGTGTGAAACTGTCAACAGGTGTGAGTGTGTGAGTGACAGGGTGAGTGTGTGAAACTGTAAACAGGTGTGAGTGTGTGAGTGAGAGGGTGAGTGTGTGAAACTGTCCACAGGTGTGAGTGTGTGAGTGACAGGGTGAATGTGTGAAACTGTAAACAGGTGTGAGTGTGTGAGTGAGAGGGTGAGTGTGTGAAATTGTCCACAAATTAAATGAATGAATGAACACATTTTCATTCTTCATGTAGTGAGATTTAGAAATTAAAATATCTGTATTTTTATATATAAACAAGACTTAAATCCACATTGTTGATCATCCTGGAATCCTGTGGGCCCTCACAAATCTGCTGTTGTCTCAGGGTTACCGTAGGTAGGAAAGTAATCTCTATTTACAGTCATTTCCCTCCTAAACTTTAGCAGGAGCACTCAAGCTTACGAGGTTAATTCTTCAAAATCCAGGCCTGAATCAAGCTGGGAAATCCTGTATGTCAACAGCTTAGCGCCCAGTCACGTTCGACCCAAAATCCCCCCCATGCCCCACCCCCAGTTGAGCTTTATCTTGGCTTGGTTTAGATTATGATTATACCTTTATTTACCACGCTGCCCAGTCGGGAATCTGGTTATAATTCCTTTCCCTTTCACGGCTGTGTTTTTACCCACAGTTGGATTTGTTATCGTTCAAGGGTATTTTAGGTCTAAATTTAGACCCCAAACACATCTGGGGATTTGTGCATTTGATGATTGGACGTGTGTTTTTCCCCCAGGAAGCTTACTGTATGCTGTGTCATTTTTGAGGAAAGCATTTTCCAAACTGGACCCGTATATTGTAAATACAGTCCTGATTATTGCTGTGGCAAAAGCTGGGTTGGGATATGACTCATATTCTCAAATTTCAGTTTTAGAGATTGGTGGCGTGTCAGGCTTTTTAGGAATAAATCACATTCAGTGATGTTAAAGTCTGGACTGTAAGGTGGTCAGTCCCTTTCTTCTGAGATCATCAGCACCTAACAATCTTTAGATTACCTCAGAATCTTGATGTTTGGCTTGAAAACCTGAAAACTAGAGCTCATGAGCACCCAGAGATTGCACATTCAAATTTAGATGATGCCTTAACTGTACAAAGCAGAAGCTGCCTTCTACAAGCTTCTAACTAGTGCTGGAGCATGCAGTATGTAGTAGACTATTGTTACAAATGTGAAATCTGAGTATACTAACAAGTCCATCCTAAGTACATACTTACAAGCTGTTGATGTTTGATTAACACTATTGTCCCACAATTCAATGGGGCAAACAGAAAGGGAAGGACCTCTGACATCTGAAAATTTTGGCTCTAGTGCCCTACATCCAAAATAGTACATTTCACAGATTATAAAACTACTAATTTTAATGGCACTCCACTCAGACAGTGCACTATATGATACACATATGATATGAAGTTCATATCGAATATAAATTATTTTATTATCTGACATACATTGAACTGTTTTAGATCAGAACCCATTCTTTTTTGACCTACACTGTGCACTATGTAGTGTGGAGGCAATTGCAAAAAAAAGGGCAGGCAGTGTTGAAGCCTTTATGTATGGTATAATGTGCGTTGTCATAGCAACAGTTCATCAACTCCTGTTAGTAAGAAATTGTGTAGTATTTTCTTTTTTGTGTGTGTGCTAATCTGCCCATCTCAGACTTTTAAGGTTAGTTAGTAATCGTCATAAAGAAAATTCAGCCAAAATTAGGGATATAAAAAAGTTTACGCTTTATTTTTAAAACATATAAACTGCAATTACATCTAGCCTACAAACTGGAGTCTGCTAAACAAAATCCATGAGACCACTGTTGTGTCATCACACATCACAGATGTTCACCCTGAATCTTCAGACTCAAGACTGATGCAATAGTTGTGAAACATTACCTTTTTGCCCTTTACCCCCCCTCCCCCAGCCCTTAGCCCCCTCAGTCTACTACGACACTCAGAATATAATTTTGTACCTCTCTCCTTTTCTCACCTTGTCCTTTCATTCTCCTCAAACAGTAACTCACCAGGGGGCCTAAAAATAGCCGCTCCGGTTTGAGCGTCCCACAGCTGGGCTGTGTTTAGTTGGAAGTAGGGCGGCTTGATATCTTGGAAAGATAAATGAAGGTCTGCTCCAGACTTAACCGCTCCATGCTGGATGGCCTGGACTGACCTCTTGGGCAGAATATGGGGTTATATCTGTGGTCTTTCAGATCACAGCTGGTAAAAGTTGTGACTGTGGTGGTACCCACAAACGTACATGTTCAGTACGTTTAATTAGTTGTGTTGTTTTCATATGCCCCATTTCATCTCCAGGACTGTGTTATTTTATTTTACACAGTTCTATGATGGAAGATTACAAATATTCACCTCTCCCTCTGTAGAAGAGAATGTAATGAAATTTTAGGGATCATAACTGAACTTTAAAACCACTGCTCTATCATTTAAATGTGCATTTCCACTGTTTGTACCTTAATGAACAATAATGTACCTCTACCTTTTGTTCTGAGAGAGTAGTATAAACACTCCCTGTACTTTTGGCTCTTCCAACACTTTCTTTGAAATGAAGGGTAATAAAAGCTTCTAATTTTCTTCACAGGTTTTACCCTGATGTCAGAACATTGATGTGAGGATTTGATATCATCCCGCAACTACTATTGCAGTTAGAAACTGATGAGGTACAGATCACAAACTTCACTCCAGCTCATCCTACAGGTATTGGATGGTGCTCCATCACTCCAGAGTTCAAAACTGGTGGCTTTACACCCCCTCCACAGGCAGTGGCATGGGGACCTTGAGTGCAGAGTGTTGGCACGTCATTTGTCAAATTCCACTGCATTTCATTGGTAGAGAAGTTTCAAAATTAAATTCACATCCTTCAAGCAAGGACACTGAACTCAAGGACACTGATATTCAGCTTTATTATTTTTAAGGTGGCTTTCATGATCCAACCAATCCATAAACCCAGCTCTTGCCAAGGAACCAGCAGTGAGAGCCAAATCTCTAGAGCAAGGAAGAAGGTGAAGGAGCGCTCAGATCAGAGATCAGATTGCATAAGATGATCAGATATGAGGACTCCTGCCAACGACGCAAAGAAAATAAGCATTTCTCCTTGGACTCCCAGCAAGGGCACAGTGAGATCCCGTGATATAACAGTTGTATGAATGCTGCAGCCGCGGATGTGTGCGTGTTACAATCAGCTGAGGTTAGAACAGGGTATGGCTGCTGTTCAGTATTTTTCAAACAGACAGGAAGCTTTGGTTCTTGTCATATGTTCTGTTTCATTCTTGATGGGAGATGGACAACCGTGATTGATTTGTTGGACCCTTCTGTCTTTTGTTTAACATTTAAAAGCTCCACATCTTTTAATGTGGAACTGTATGTTTGAGCAAAAAAAAAAAAAAAAAAAAAAAAAAAAATTGTCTGTTTTTATCCACAGAAAACCCTTTGTAACTCGAGTTGTTACATTTTGTAGAACATTCATTCTGTGTTTACTTTCATGCAGTTGGTGCTCTGCCAGATTTACAGTCAGTTCCACCTTAAGTAATACGAAAAAGCAAAAATAAGTCAGTAATAACCACTTATGGAGCATCATCTATTTTCATGCTTTTTCACACCTCCAGATGCCATTTCTCTGCCGTAAGCAGAGAGAGAGAAAACCTAGCATACCAGACTGATTCACTTTGGTTTTTTTTTGTTGTTCTTTTAAAATTATTTTACCCATTTACTGACACTGGTGCTTTAACACATTAGACCTGTTTCCTTTGTGCAAACAGATGGGAGAGCAGCAAATGGTGAGGAATCATTTTTTTTTTTTGTTTTGTTTTGTTTTGTTTTATTTTAAATAAAAGTTACATAAAAGCACCAGGAGTAGTCAGCAGCACTTTGCCCCTGAGTGTTGAGGGAGGAGAAAGTGCTGTTCCTTCACTTGCCCCATCTTCATCACTCAGGATTAACCTGACATCCTTTTGGCTCCAAAGATGCCTATAAACTTTAGGCCACAACTGGCCAAATCTGTACCTAGATTTTACTGTGAAGGCTTTGTAGAACATTGCTGTGAGTGTCTGATGAAATTCAGCCTCAGAAATATCCACAAGGACAAATAATGTCACTGGATGTTATGTCCTAGACATTGAATTGTGCTTCATAATTAAAGAGAATGTGCTTCTATTTCTGCAGAACAACGCTGTTTGGATTCATACCCCTCTTGCCATCTCTTTGTATTGAGCATGATGATCTTTTGTTACATACAGCTGCTCTCAAGCCTTCCGTTGTGTTCCATGATTATCTGAGTAGAACTGGATGTACTTGCATGTACTTTATAGGTATATTTGTGGTCACACTGGCAAATAAGAACATCTCAAGGTGTGGCCTGGTCTAAGCTTTGAATACAACTTCAGAGAACATCGCAAACAACACAAGCATTCATTTCTGTTCCAACCCTTCCAGCAAGATCTGAAATAAACCCAGCATCGACATCCCTGAAAGGCAGCTACGGAGCGGTGTGGTAATTAATCAGACTGAAGCAACACCTCTTCAATAAAGTTCATTACATAACTGCGAAGGTGTGACAACTAGGGCATGGTTTCTGAGTTTGTCCTTCATTAAATTACCTTCATTCAAGGTAATGAAAAGCTTAAGGCTATGTGTGCAGCTCTTTTGTACAACTGCTGTGGCCCTGGTCTTTATCTCAGCCTTATTTTATAACAGCAGAAGGTGTTACTGAATCCCGGCTGCACAGCCTGGGGCAGAAAATGACCGCAAGTCTCAGGACACCAGCAATTATCTCCACTGAGTCTGACTGGAAATTGTACACCAGGTCTTTCTGTTCCCAACTAAACCTTTCATGAATAGACTCATGAATGGAAAGAAGGCTGCATGGGAATACGAAAAGATATGGATAATCTGTCGCTTTCTCTCTCTCTCTCTAACAGCCAACCTTCCTCTCCCCGTCATTCCCACCAAATCCTATGTTTCTATTTTTGGCGCCTGGTGTGAAACCCACTAGCTCAGCTCTGGGAGAGTGGAGACGGCAAGAAAGGAAAGGTATTGGTGCACAGAAAGGTGACGCTAAACCACGTCAAACCAGTGCTGAGCCCAGGGATTTTTCCCTGGTGCCGTCATGACTCTTTGATGGCTGCAGACATTTTACCTGAGATTTCACACTAATTGACCGTCACAGTCCAGTGTGTTCTGAGCATTTCGCTTTCTGCTGATGTGCAGGAGCTGAAATAGTTGGAATAAAAACATCACACTTGGCTTTGAGAGTCCACTGTAAAAACTTTGTAGATGAGTGGTCTGTTTAATTTAATAAAAGATAGTTTAATAACTCTATCAAATCAAAATCTACCTTTGAACCTAAGCCTTGACTGTCACTGATAACCAACGCAATGTCCTCAATGAGCTTGTCATTTGTGACCATAAACAATTATTTCAGATTGGTTTCTTAGACTCGTCTCGATATGAAATCATATTTTAGTGAAAGAGAATCATATGAATCATATTCATAGAAAAAGAGCATTCCCATGGTTGTATATGAATTCCAATGAACATAAAATACTAAACCCCTAAAATGAAAACCAAACCCTAACCCTAAACTCAACCCTAAACCTAACACTAAATGTAACTTTAAACCCAACAACAAGCTCCAAAAGGTTAGAAACTGCATTTCAAAGTGGACTAAATGCAATCATACATCAAACACTAAACCTGAACCTAAACTTAAACTTTGGCAAAAACCTGTGTGAACTCTATAAGTAAGAAAAACAGTGTGTTGTGTTTATGTAATGCTATCACTATCGCTTGTAGCTCTTATTTGGGAACACATCAGACAGTTTGAGTATGTGTAACAAAACAGCGCCACCAATGGATGGGAGCTAACCCTAAGGTATCTCTGTAGGCAGCGTAGGTGGCACAGCCTACATGTTGGGAGTGTGCCCACTACGACATAAAACACTCTCTATGTAGATAACTCGCTAGGTTTTGGGACAGACCCTAGGTGAACTCTATATTTAGAGGTGATTTGTTTATTGCACTTAGACTAATTATTAAGGTTAAGGTTGGGTCTGAAAGGCCCTTTTGCTTCTACTTCTTCTTCTTCTTCTTCTTCTTCTTCTTCTTCTTCCTCTTCTAATGAGCCTAAAGTTAATAGCTATGTTTGCTGACTGAGTAGGAGCCTATATTTGCCATTGCGGTCCTGCCCACTCGCAGGATGTCTGCCCATTGTGCTGCTGCTCTCTGTCAGACACGCTGACTAATAGATGCTGCTTTCCCCACTGCCGTCCATCCCTGCTTTACCGACTCTCCTCTGCCTGCACGACAGCGGGGGCGCCCACTTTTGCGATGGCTCCTCTGCCTTGATGCTGCTGGTGGAGAGTGCCCACGTTCAACACCGTGACTCTGCCTCCACAATGCCACACAATGCCACACAATCACAATGCAGCTGTTCACCACATTAGCACAGATGTTAGTGGCTCCTGTTTACAATTACAACATAGTCGAAAATGTCCACCCAATCCTAATCAGGAGAGGCATTTTTTTTTTTTTTTTGGAATTTCTCTCCTGATATATATGTGTGTGTGTGTATGTGTGTGTTTCTTTTTTTTTTTTTGGGGGGGGGGGTGAATATTTGCATTTATACATTACAGCAGTGATGGAGTTTGGATGCAGTATAAAAATACTGGCCAGAGGTCAGTGTTATAAGCAGGTCAAAGAATAAACACATTGCTCCCATCATGCTGCTGGCCTACATATGTGGGTATCATGTGAAAGCAGAGAGTGTCTCCTTGGATGTGTTGCATTAGTTACTTATCCAGCTCAATGGACAGTTTAATCAGTGACTCTGTAATCACAGGATTGAATGCAGTGGCTTTTTACTGGCCTCTGATTATGGCTCTAATGCCAGTCGTTTGTGTGGACATCTATAATTTACATGCTTTTAACTGCACCTCAAAGTGAAATGGGGGGTTCTTCCTTGGCATGAGAAAGAGCCCTGGAAACCAGCCAATCAGCCACGGCCATTTAACGCAGCGGGTTGTGAGGGAGTGAAGTTCAAGTTCATGTCAAGCTCAGCTTTATTATCTGTGTAGGGTAGTTGGTGCAAAAAAAAAAAAAAATCAACAAATCTAGCATCAGAGGATGACCCTCAGATTTCTGTTAGAATACAATAGAACCTACTGGAG
This sequence comes from Hoplias malabaricus, assembly GCF_029633855.1. Lineage (NCBI taxonomy): Eukaryota > Metazoa > Chordata > Actinopteri > Characiformes > Erythrinidae > Hoplias > Hoplias malabaricus. The sequence continues at coordinate 20,363,085 of NC_089801.1, read as the reverse complement.
TAGATGCAAACTGAAGCCTTCAACTGTCTTTTCTGGAGTAATGGAGCTCCATCAAGTAGCTTTGGAAATTCCTGACCTCATTAAAATCCTTATGGAAAAAGGCCATCAGATTCTCACAGCAATGTTCCCACAAATGGAATTTCAAACAAATGTTTTCCAAAGGGTTTCTTCTTCTTCTTCTTCTTCTTCTTCATCATCATCTTATTATTATTATTATTATTATTATTATTAGTAGTAGTAGTAGTAGTAGTAGTAGTATTTGTCTATAAATGCAGTGATTATATTTATTTTTTCCTAACAACATTCCTACATGTTTGCAGTGCTCTCTGCCATCAGCTTGGTCTTCAGCCTCAGCTCAGCATCCCACTAGAAAAAATGGAAAGAAAGAGAGACAGATAGACACATCCTATATTGATCCGTGCTGACTTTCTATTGGAATGCCTGGAGAAATATTGTATGGATTTTTTGTGGCTGAGTTTATTTCCTTCCTTTCCCAACATGAAGTATGTTTACCATGTTTGTCCCACCTTATGTAGTGAAAGTATTTCATTTAACGCAACCATGGTTCACCTTCCTTTGTCGATTTAAATAATGACTGTGCCTTTAAGACCGGCATATGAAAATCACCTCAGTTCCGTTTGGCTGAATCACTCCTTATAATTTCCAGGTGAATGTACAGGGGCTAGTTTCCTTAACTGTAATAAGTGGATACATGTAAATGTATTGGTTTTTGTGATGTCATAATGGGTATGTTCTAAACAGGCTATTTTCACAGCTAAGACACATGTGTATGACATTTTATTTGTGCCCCTCACCGATCCGGCCTGTGGGACCCTGAGGAACTTGTTCCAAGGTGGCGTGGCAGAGCAGTGGAACCTTTGTGACAGGGTTGATGTACAATGTTTGTAAACTACATCAAACTCTATCTCTGGTCTGTTTTCAATGATATAAAAAGATAAAACTATATTTTCTATTTAATTGAGCAATAACTAAAAGCCTCATCATGCCCCAATGACAAAACGGAAATCTGTTGTTTTGCAGTTCTGCTAAGTTTGGATGGGAAGTTGGAAAATCAGGCTTATGTTTTTTCTAATAAAACCAATCCCAAATAAGATGCAGCTAAAGATAGCAGATCATGTGAGAGACCAAAAAGTAAATGAATAAATAAAAATAAAATCATTTTCTCTACAATAATAATCCAGCTGAGGTTGAACATCTGCTCACAATGTCCAATGTAGATTTATTTATTCGTTGCCAAAGTGCATCCCTCACGTTTTGATGACCAGTGAGAATAAACAGGCCATATACCCACAATCCTCTTGTGCCCAGGATAAATATATGTGTGACAAAATGTCTGCATAGTTCAATGATTGAGATGTAAACACAGCTATTAAGAGTGTTTTGAGGTAAAATGGTTGCACATGAGCCAAGGTCATCGTGCCCAGTGCCAAGACTCAGCTAGAGGGGTATTAACCCCCCCAGCACTGAGCTGAAGACCAGTGGAAAAGTGTTTTCTGGAATTATATCCAAAAATCATACAGTGGCCTGGAGTTGGAGGTCAAGGCTGGTGGTCTGAGCAGGTTCAGGAATAATGTCCACTCTAACTGCTTTCATCTTTCCTCAGTTCTTTGAAATTGAGCTGCAATTCCTCTCCAGGACTTTAGACCATAGCCAGCACAGCTTTAGTAAACTCCCAAGCTCCCTTCCATTAGTCAGAGCATCTGTGTGCTGTGATCCACAACACCTCACATTCCTTTGCTGTCCAAAGTCTTCTGATTTCTGCTGTCTGTCAACACACATCTGACCCCTTCTGTTTGGGAGGCACGAGGGTGAAATATGACTTGTGCTTCTTTCAGCATGATGCTGGATTTTCTTCATATCCAGCCTAAAAGATGTTGAAATGTTATGATATGTCAATTTTGTTCTTTCTGTAAAGAATAAATACTTGCTTCATGCAATGTTATTTATAGATAAATTGCTCAGGAATGAACCCCGTAAAGTGCCAAACGATAACATTATATGAGAAGGAAAAACTTGAGACCTAAAATAAGAATTAATGGAATGCCTTTAGAACATTTCTACAGGTGCTTTAATTATTAAATTGTGACACATTATACAAAGCAATTACTGTGTAATTACAAATGAACCACCTATGTAATAACATTCTAACTACTGGTGAATTAGTTACTGTTACAGGTGATGTCCAGTGGTTAAACTGTAAAAGTGTGTAATTACAAAACTTCATCAACCTGTAATAGTGGCTAAGTCAACAGCAGCTGTTATTTTGTTACATAGGTTGTTAAGGGGTAATTATATGGTTAAAAACAACACATAACCACAATCTATGCAACAACAGTGTAACTACAGATTAATTAGCCACTGTTACATATGAAGTACATTGGTACCTTGTGTAATTGCATATTTGCATCAATCTCAGGTTGCCATGTCAACCTCCAACTCCATTATTTGTGCATCCACTCCGACTCATCCCAGAGAGTTTTGGAGGTGTTGTGTACAATCACGCCAGTGAAGACAGTTGCATTGTTCCACGCCCAATGCTGGAAGGTTTTTAACCCTTTAGGCTTATGTAAGATATTGAGTATGGTGATGTTAGGTTATGAGTGGCAGCTCCAGAGCAGCCCAGGCTATTGATCATTACTCTTTTATGGAGATCAATGAGCGCAACTTATAATAGAAGTGTCTCCCAATTAGCAGGGGTGTCTATAACTATCTGACCATATTGGCTACTTAAAATGATGCATATGGCTTACACCACTATGACTCATAAGCCGTAAACTGACCAAGGACGCAATGCTTTAAATCCATTACCTTATCCCAGTAATTTAATATATCAGCTTTCATTAAAAATGCACACTTCATTGCTGGATGACCTTCAAGTCTCTCTCTCTCTCTCTCTCTCTCTCTCTCTCTCTCTCTCTCTATCTATCTATCTATCTATCTATCTATCTATCTATCTATGTCTATCTCTCTTGCTCTCTGGAGGAGTTTGACTCCCCGGGAATATGCCCTGTTTCCCTCTCTTGTGATTCCACGTCAGATGCTTGCATAACTCCCCTGTGGAAGTATTGTGAGTGCTTTATCTCGTTGTGTTTCTTAAAGCGTTATTAATACTCAGAATGTCTGCCTGCTATGGGCTGTAGGACAGTGGTCTTGCCGGAAGGATGAGGGTTGTTTTGGGACAAAAACGGCTCTGACAAAGTGCTGTATGGTCTCTCTTAGAGAAGAACAAATAGGGTGCTCTGTTCGGGAAGTAAACACTGTTGTGACCAATGGCTATTAAAGCCATGGCAGCCTAATTTGAGTTGGTTTTTCCCACTTCTTCGCTCAAGTCCACTCACTCAGGGAACTAAAAGCAGCTCCACCATCTTAAATCAACAGTGATATAATGTAGTCACACGCTTCGGGTCGTTGGGCATAGTGTCTAAAAGCTGGCTGTTTTCCCCGGGAGGCAAAGATTAACCCAGAGCCTGAGCAAGCACTCATGCACTTAACTCAGACCCAAAGCCCTCTTTTACTTTCATCAACCGCCCCCCACAACCTCCTCCACCTTCAAAAACAAATCGGCCTGGTTTCTGAGGCTGAGTTTTGCTGAAGTTTGTGTAAGCGAGTTATTGAATTAGCTGCCACCGCCTAAAGACATCGTCAAGAAAAAGCACTGTTACGTCAATGGAGTCATGACTCAAGCAGAACTAAAGGTAACCCCACAGTCTGGTAAGCATATATATATAGAATGATTAACTTGTGTCGTAAGCAACAAATTACTTTTTTGTTATTTTTCAAAATCAGTTAATACTTTCAATTAAACTTCAGGATTTATTTGTAGAGTAAATAAAACATAAGCATCAGAATTTATAAATACATTTTCAAAAAGGGATGATCATTCTAACTCAGTATTTTTAAGTTTACAGAAAGCAAGAGTTCACCTGAATTTCTGATGGCTACCTCAACCCTGAACTATATACATTCAGGGAATACACTGCATTAAATTACAATAGCAAACACAAGTACATATCATGACCATTTTCACAAATATTTATGGCAGCATTTGTATTTCTAGTGTAAACATTTAGAAACAACAGCATGTTTTTCTTGTTGTGAACACCTGACCCTAAACCTTGACCTAGTCCAAAATCTAACTTTAGATCTAACACTAAACCTCACTCTAAGCTCCAATAAGTGAAAATACCTTTGTTTTGTGATTGTTTAAAGCTATTGCTAACACTTGACCCTAAATCTGGAGTTCTGTTTGTCATGAATAAATTCATATACATTTCTAGAGATATTGTCACCATGTAATCTATCTTCCCTAATTGATAGACAAGTTGGCACTGTTACAGCGCCCTCCATAACTATTGGCACCCCTGGTTAAGAAGTGTTCTTTGGCTTCTAATAAATGATTTATTTATTTATTTATTTTAATAATATAGGACAACAATGCAAAGAAAGAGAAAAATCTAAGCTTTAATTCAAGTGCCTTTATTTGGTGGGAAAAATAAATCACACATTAACAAATAAATCTTTTGAATGAAATCATGTGTGCCACAATTATTGGTGCCCCTGGTGTTAGTACTTTGTACAACCTCCTTTTGCCAACAAGACAGCACTTAATCTTCTACAACTCTTCACAAGATGAGAAGAGAATACAGAAAGAAATGCATTCCTCTTTGCACAACCTCTCTATATCATCCAGAGTCCTGGGTCTTCTCCTATGCACTCTCCTCTTCAGCTCACCACAGGTTTTCTATTGGGTTGAGGTCTGGGGACTGAGATGGCAATGGGAGGAGCTTGATTTTGTGCCTTGTGAACCATTTTTGAGTAGATTTGGCCACATGTTTAGGGTCATTATCTTGCTGAAAGATCCAGTGACGACCCATCTTCAGCTTTCAGGCCTTGGCCACCATATTCTAATTCAAAATGTCCTGATATTTCTAAGAGTTTATGATCCCATGTATCCTTACACGATTCCCAGGACCTTTGGAGGAGAAACAGGCCCCCAGCATCACCAATCCTCCCCCAAACTTAACAGTGGGCATGAAGTACTCATCCTTGGTGTTACACCAGAGTGTTTGTTGCCAAAAATCCCTATCTCGGTCACATCTGACCAAAGCACACGATCCCAATTAAAATCCCAGTACCTCTGGCAAATTCCACCTGTTTACGCTTATGAGTATAACTCGGAAAAGGCTTTCTACACATGCCTCCCAAACAGCTTGTTGTCATGTAAATAGTGCCTGATGGTTTGGGAGACCTCGTAACCCCCAAGATGCTACCATTTGATTCAACACTCTTACAGTGAGCTTTGGAGAACTTTTTACTTCTCTTACCATCCTTCTCACTGTGTGTGGTGGCAGGATAAACTCACGTCCTCGTCCAGGCTCCTTTGTCACAGTTCCAGATGTTTTGAGCTTTTTGATGATTTCTCTTACTGTAGATAAGAGCATCTGCAGGTGAGTGACTATTTTCTTTGTAGCCATTGCCTGATTTATGAAGGACAACACACTTCTGCTTTACTTGAATAGTGTGTTCTCTTGTCTTTCCCATGTTTAAGAGTGAGTAAGCGAAACAGACCTCTGTGTAACGCCATATTTATACCCCATGGAAAAACGAAGTTATGAATTACTAATTAAAGGTTCCTAGATACTTTGATCCTGTTTATACCCTACAGTTGAAATGACATAAATGGTTCAAATACATTTATTTCCAAGAAATTATTAAGGGTGAAAATAATTGTGTAACAGGTCATTTTATGGAAATAAATATTTTTTAGTCAGAATTTTTTTCTTTCTTTTTTTCACTTGAGTTGAAGGTTGCTTTTTTCTATTTTTTTTCAGAGTGAGATTATGCTCCTGCACTAAAAAATAACTTATTTTAAGGCTTTTCACACATTTTAACTAGGGGTGGCAATAATTATGGAGGGTGCTGTATGTGCAGTTTGCAGTGATGGAGTGATAGAGTTATGGAGCTTCTTATATTATCTCTGAGAAGAGTTGGAGTGGTGTTTGTGATCCAGAACCAATGCCCCAACACCAGAACCTGGCCTCAGTGAGTTGATCTTGAATGTAGGTATCAGCACTGGTGCTTATTCTGACAAGTGTCAGAAGTCAGAGGGTATTTGGACCCTAACCCTTTTGTTCTAGGTAGGATACACATTCTGTCTGAACACTAAGCACATTTGTGAGTCGCTCTGGATAAGAGTGCCTGCTAAATGCTGTAAATATAAATGTTAAACTAACTCTAAACCTAACCCTCACTCTATGTGTAAACTCTAAAATGTATAAACGAATGTTGTGCTTTTGTAACACTTTCACACACAGTTTACAAAATGGTTTCTGGAGCATTTCTTCAAGTCCCTAACAGCGAGTTTGAATGTATTCAGCGATACGGTGCCACCAGTGGATGGGGGCTCAGTGAACATAAAGAAACTACAAATTATAGCTAATTTTAATGTAGAAATGTGAGAAGTATCTGGAGTTCTGTCTGTCATGAATACATTCATATTAATTTCTGTAGATAGTGTTGCCATGTAATCTATCTGTCCTAATAACTAGACATTTTGGAACAGATATGTGTGGTTTGCAGTGATGGAGTGAACCATCAGAACCTGACCTCAGTGAGTTAAACTTAATTTTAAATAATTTCCTCACAGTTAAGAATCTAAAGCCCTTTAAAGCCAGTGGTTTATATTTAGCTGTTGTTGGTTTGTTTTATTGAATCAGACTGGAGAGTGGATTATAGAGTCAGTTCGGACTATGAGAAAAGGGTGAAATTCAGTCATGTGAAGTGATACTAAATAAAGAAAGGGATTACCTTTTCTGTTTTTTGCCTTTTTTTTGTCCTCCAGATGGTCATCCAGAGCAAAATTGCTGGAAAACAATTCCATTATTTTGTCCCACTTCATTTACTATATTTAGAGCCATCTGGCATGGGATAGGTTGTGAAATATTCCAGCCTCACTTCCAAACTTCGGAAACACTGAGAAACCCAAGACCTTTATTTTGTCCATTATTTTCTCATCAGGTGGGATTTGATGAGGAATTACTGTTCATTATTGATTATCTGAGACAACATAGCTCACCATTTCTTACTAAAAATGGTCTGTGGTCCTTTAAATTAGTCAGAAATTCCCAGAATTGATATCATGAATTACTATGTAGTTAAAAGTTAACAACATTATGTAATAATGTAAATATTATTAAATTTGAAATTCTCACTGATACAGATGGAATACAGTTGTATAGCTTATGACCATAAACCTGTATTATCAGTTTATAAATGTGCAATTACATGTGTTATACCAACTGTTAATATCTGTATTATCTCAAATAATACACATGTACTTAACTTTAGCAGTAACAGTGAATACATACCTTTAGTTACATTGTTGTTATATGTAATTCCACAGTTATAATAGACACCGCATATAATGCGACCAAGCATTCATTTTGGAATTTGAGTTTGGAATAAGTTCATACAAAGTAATAAATACTTTAAAATATTTTCACAAAATGATATGACCTAATGAGCTCATTTTTTACACCCCACCACCCACTGTTAATTCTTCTGCAAATGCAATTGCAGGATTATTTTTGGGTCTTTTTTCATCCATTAGCAGCTGGACTCAAATATATTCGGCAGTGAGCGTGCATATGGGGGTTATACGACACCACAAAGGATGTGAACAAAAATTCCACACCCTACACTCAGTTATGACTAGTATGTGTCATTGCTTCCTCACTAATGAATAACGACTTGCTTTTGTCCTTGAAGCTGTGCAGCTGTAGAGTTTTATGGTCCATACTGTGTCCCTCAAGAAAAGGACATGACCTTATATGGCGTGTCTTCCATGGCCTCTGATTGGCCTACTTATTAGTAAAAAATTATTTCTATTTTTATATTAAATTATATATATATATATATATATATATATATATATATATATATATATATATATATATATATTAGTAAAAATAAATACATGGATAAATCCTTGCAATTCATATTTATTATCTGTAATTTGTAGTTGTAGTTGTAGTTACACTTAACAACACAGAATATAAAGTTTGTGTAAATGGTGTTCACATTTACAATAAATAAACTGTTCTGTCTTTCTATTGTCTAATTACGCTGCAATTACGTGTTAACAACTAGTAATGTGTTACCTCGATCAGCTTCTGTCACAGCTGTTTTATTTTACTAGACATTGGCCTGTATATATACAGCTGTATATATTCCATCACATAAGTACACATTTATAAGCATATTGGCTCTAAAACAGAAGTGCCTATAACAACATGTATAGCATTTTAACAATTGTATATACCCCTATCATTTTAGCGTGACACCGAACTGCATTTGGGAAAAACGTTAGATCCGTACACCAAATACATTTTAATTATAGTATAACTATTAGACAAACTTTGTATTAAGTCAATTTAATAACTGTTTTATTATAGACATATTACTACATATGTATATGCAATATATGTGATTTTTGAGAAACTAAAGTTAAAAAATAAATGATTTAAAATAAACAGCTCTATAACAGTTATTCATTATTCACTGATATTAATGATGTATTACATAGTGTTCTTGAGACACTTTTCCATTTGGAACTGTCACTGTGTTTTAGTGGTGAATTTTAAGCTGTTACGATACACTTGGTGTATACTACAGAGAAACAAACTGATGCCAACCACCCTGTGGCTTTCCTATATTCTTCCAATCCACAAACGCAGTGAAGTTCCACATGTTTCTCTCTGAGTCTTCTGTGCTGATCAGTTGTAGCCGATGTGGGGGAGATCACACCGCTGCTTTTATGCTCTCTTTGATTTCTAAATCTATCCCCTTTGTATTCTCTGCCTGATGCACTTGGCCAAGTGTTTCACAATATGCCACATTTGGGATCATTTACTCTCTGTTATGAGCCACTTTAAACAAATCTCGCTTTGGATTGGGCTGCAATGGAGCCTTGTTACCAAAAGCTTTCTTTGTGCTCTACGTCTCTGGTGGTCACCACCTTGGTTTGCCTCAGTTTCTCTCAAGATGTGGTTTGTTCAGGACCATTTTCAAAAGCGCTCTTTCTGAGAAAAGTAAACAGACACAAAAGAAGCAAAGCTGCAAATAATAATAATAATAAAAAGACATGTCAGTGTTCTCAGAACAATAGAGAACTAAAAAAGGAGAAGTAAAAAACACAACCAATGTCTCAGGCTGAGATATGACTTATGTTTATAATTACTCAGGACCTCATTATGCCTCTCTAAACACACTGGGACCTTCCTCGGTGCTAATGCAGAAAAAGGTCAATGGTTTAACATTAAAATGTGACCTCTGAAAAACATTTGACCTCTTCATTTTCTCTCCATCACTGCGATCAAACACATGCCTTCATCTGCCTACCACCCACGTTGAGCCACCTCATACGATGAGTACATAAGCATCAATGGGCTATAAATAGACTGCTAAGGGAAAAGCCCATGCCCTGTCAATGATGTGGTCCTTATCACGTTCCATGGGGACAGGCCCAGGGGGTTGTGGGTAATTGTTGGGCTTACACAAGTCAGGGATACCTCAGCTGTTGTATTAAGGGCAGGGGCCCATACCAAATAGTTTGCTTTCATTTTGATCAATCTTGGTATTAAATAGGTTTAATGTATATGTAATTACACATATTATAATAAGGTAATTACTAGTGATGTGTTTATTGGTCCAGATGAAAACTGTAAATCACTCATCATGTACTATCACCTGTGTAATAGCTCCAATATTAGCTTTTAAAATAATTAAAGCTGTGTAATTGCATGAGTCTATGTGTAAAGATGTGATATCAAGCAGTTTTTTGTGACTCTTTTATCCATTTTGGCCCAACATCAAGGCAATTTCACGTTATCGAGGATTATTGTATGTTCAGTCAATAAATGAAAAACATACAGGGTATTAATTGCAGCCATTGAATATAAGCAAACTTAGTAAAAACAACAAGAAATGCTTGTATAAGTCAAAATCCTTGGTGAATAAAATATTAGCTGATCCAATGAACCACTGCCCGAGTGCAGACCTGGAGTTATTGAAGTCTTTGGGACTGATGGGTAGTGAGGTCAAACTCAGAGCCTCATAGCAGTGGTTTAAGAAATGGGAAAAAAAAGCCTTGGATGACCCAGCCACTGGACTGATCTCAGGCCCATTGAGAATATATTACATAACTTCAAACTCACAGCTCAGAAGCAATGCTCAGTGGCTTTGGAGGGCCACAAAACTGGAAAGAAATTCACAGCTGGGGACAGATATAAAACAGCTTTTAAACCAAACCCTAATGTAACAACTCAGAGTTCCTTTGGAAGAACAGTCAGACACCAGTTTGTTTCTCTGGGGACTGTTTAGCCTTAGAACACACTGTGTCCTTTCACCACATGTGGATTTTAAAAGACATTGTCATTAAACACAATGTTCAAAGCTAATTACTGACTTTTTTATGTAACATATTTCTATAATGTAAATTTAAGAGGCTTCAATTCTTTGGACTGATACCAGATCTATCAGAATTACTACTGAATTATGCAGTAATTTGTCCAAGTTCATGAAATTCATACAGAAACGTTGCTTAACCCCGAGGTCACTTTAATTTTCTTCATGCTGCCTATAGTCTATGATCTCATTAGAATTTGGACTGAACCTAGAGGATTAGGCAGGAGGTGTAAGAGCAAGTGTAGAAGTAAGTGTCAGTTGCTGAGCATGTGTGTGTGTGTGGACGTGGTAGCGTGTGTGTGAGTGGTGTCGTTTCTTGGAACTGACCTGTGAATCAATGATGCTATCTCTTTTGCCGAGGCTAGCTGTTTCCCTTGCCTTGTTTTCCTCACTCTTTCTCTTTTTTTTTTTTAGAGAACTCATTGGCCTTAGTGGACGGAGTGGACCCTTGAATCATCCACCAATAACAGATTAATGCTTACACAGGGATTGACCCTTTAAGGCCTTATTTGGTGCTGGTGGTGGGCTCCTATTTTCAGATGATATTTACCTGCGTCTAAAGATTCTGCCGACATCTGTGAGTCAAAGGATGGGGAAATTGGACTAGTGTGAAAGAGAAATGGATTATTTCTGAGGGATTATTTCATTTAAATAACAGTGGAGCTGTGGATACACGCTCAGAATCAGAAAATAAGACACATACTGGTGTCATACTTGTGATAATATGCAAAACTAACCGTTGCAAATGCATTTAATGCATGGACAGAAATAAATAATGGCTTCTACTCATTTAGAAAAACAACACATCAAGTGTTGAAACACTGCTGTGAGGATTTGATGGCAGCCAAACATTTCTGAGGTCAGGTTGTGATGTCAGATGATTAGTTCTGGGTCATAGATACCACTCATCCCATCAATTTTAGATTGAGTTCTGTCACCATTACATCCCTCTGTAGCCCAATGCTATGTTTATGCTATGCTTTGTACAATGCTAGTCCACACATAGCATTGAACAGGCAGCTCCAGGGCACTTCATTTGAACTATTTTTTCTTTTTACAGTAGAGAATGCTCAGTAGAAAACACAGACCAAATTAATGAATAATGAATTATTATTATTATTATTATTATTATTATTATTATTACTATTATTATTATTATTCATTCATTATCTGTAACCCTTATCCAGTTCAGGGTCACGGTGGGTCCAGAGCATACCTGGAATTATTGGGCGGAAGGTGGGAATACACACTGTAGGGGGCGCCAGTCCTTCACAGGGCTATAATTATTATTATTAACTTATTTATTTATGATCATCAGGGAACATTGGGGTGTGGGGGAGTAGAAGGACAGTGATGTCTCATCCCTCAACATCCACGACTGAAATGCCCTTGAGCAAGCCACCTAACCCTCAACCACTCTTGGGGAATTGGGACGATTGGCTGCCCTCTGTTTCAGGTGTGTGTGTGTGTGTGTGTGTGTGTGTGCACATAAATATTTGTGTTTCATAGGAGAGAGGTGCAGAATTACTGGGACACAGACAGGAATGAGGGGGCTCCGTGAATAACTGTGTGCTGCAGTGTTTCATAACGTCTGGCTCTGTACGCATGCACCGCAGAAGGGGAATGAAAAAAGTCCAGGGAAAAGTCCACGGATGCGTAGATCAAGGGCGTTTAGGACGCCGTGTGCTCTTTGTCACTCTCTCCAAAAAAGAATCAGTTTCCCCATTTTCACTTTGAACTTATCTGTGTCGAGCAGAAGAAATGAACTGGGAAATCTTTAGAGTCAGCGTGACCTCCTTTCTGCCTCCGTCTCACTGCCAAGACTTAATCTGAACGGAAGAGGCACAATTAAGTACATCACTCTGTAGCATTATATAACTGAAGCACACCCTTGTAGACTGCATTCCTACATACGCTCAGATGTATTTGTGCACAGAGAAAACAGGAATCCTAACAACCATCAAGACCCTGACGTCCCCCCACACTGTCCCCACCAACTCATAAACCTTCTGTCTTTGAGGAGAAGGAGAAACATCCGTCTTCACTCTTGATTCAGATGTAAATATGTCCACAGATGTTTCAGTCCTGGTTTCCACTGTGAGTGGACCGCTCAAAGCTATGGGTCTGAAAGGACGTGGAACCTTTGGAAATATGGCACTGACAATAGGGAATAGACACAAAAGAAGGACAAGAAGAAGCTTCTGTTGAGACTGACTGCTTCATGACTGAAAATGTTTGGGATTGTGCAACCAACTTCTAAGACTGAACTTTGCAGTCTGATTTATTTTTTCTTGAAGAAACTGAGTGAGTCTCATGCTGAGGACTTAAAGGAACACTAGGTAAGATTCTGTATGTTTGCTACTGGGCTCCACCTACAGTGGCACAGTGTAATTAAAACAGTGTCCTATAAAGTGACCAGTACAACAGTATCCTGTTGCTAACAAAATATTATTAAAATATGTTATATGACTATTATTATTACTATTATTATTATTATTATTATTATTATTAGTATTAGTAGTAGTAGTAGTAGTAGTAATGGTAACAGTACTAACATTAGCATCTTTGTTGGACTGTAAGAAGTTGTGAAAGGCTGGTAAATTGACAGACTGCTCACGTCATTGTAAAAATGCTGGGCTTATTTCTCAACAGCGGGGACAGCAGCAGGGACAGTGGACTGCGTTACTGACCAATCCTCTGATGCTGTGTTTATTTAGCTTGTGAAATATTTTTATTGCTGTGATGGTAACTTCGGCCCAGATTAGGCCACAATGGGAAAGGGTCAGTGAAGCTCAAAGAAGTGGTTCTCTCGGTGCTGTGGGAAAATCATGCAAGAGTTTTCTACAGACTCTGATATTTATTTTAATATTCAGAACTGTGGTATCCCACCTTTGCAGTTTTCCCAGCGATGTACATTAATGTCCCGACACAAACTACCGTAATGACTCTGGATTTGACCTCACCTCACCTATGAGTTGGGGTGGGGGGCGGGGGGGGGGGGGGGGGGGGGGGGTGCTGGGGAGGCTGCTCTGTAAAGTCTAGCACACACTGGAGTTGAAAAGAATTACAAAACAAAAACATTACAAAAACATTACAAAAAGCATCGTAAAACCTTGCAATATGGTCAGTGTCATTAGAGGTTTACAGGCCCCAGTATTTCACCCTGAGGCACACCACCATATCCCTTCTAAACTACTGACGATCTGCTGTTAATTCCAATTTCTGCTCATTTCTTGGTCAAACATTCTGCACAATAGGAACAAACTGTAATTTTACAGTGAATTAAAGTACAGCTTCTAACACACACTGTTAAAACATACTGCACATTCGTGTCATGTGCCATGCATCACTGTCACGTTTTTGTCAACAACTGAAATCAACAAATATAATGTACACAATATTCATTACATAACTCCCTTTGCAATGGACCTATTTGAAATGGACAAACCACTGAATGCATATTATAGATTTGTTATGTAGCTGCTACATTTGCTGCCGTCCTTGGCGTAATTGGTGGGACACTTGTGGTCCTGTAATCGACTGCTACAGAGGACTCTCTGGTTTTGTAAACTGTTGTGATGATGGCACATTGTGGAACAAAATTGCTTCTCGACTGGATGTTCACGAGGACTCTGAAGAAGTCCTAGAAACATTCCCTGCTCAGATTTTGCCTCTGAGCTGCCCAGAGCTGTTATTACATCACTTTAATTCACATCCTCCCCTCAAATGGTTCCTATTCATAAACACGTTAGATAAGAGAAAGAAACAGAGGCCTATGTTAGAGCTGCTGAATTAATGCTGTGTTTCCAGTGTTTACACCGAGAGAGAGAGAGAGAGAGAGAGAGAGAGAGAGGAGAAAGAGAGAGAGAGAGAGAGAGAGAGAGAGAGAGAGAGAGAGATTTAGAGAAGTAACCATTTCTTGTCTTTCACTCGATCCTCTGTTGGAGTGGACTGTATTGATTATTGATCAGTTTGTTCTGCTGTTGTTTGATCAGTCAGGCGGGGCTTTTTAAAACCTCTTTTCCGTTCTCCTCCTCTTTTTCTGATGCAGTGAGTCAATCGTGTCGTAGCTCTCTGTGGCCAGACCTCGCACCTTTTCTGTTTAAGTGTTTATAAATACTTACGGTGATCAGTAAAAACCGGTAAACACAGTAAATAAAGGCAGTGGACAGAGATAGCAGCAGGTTGCAATGCACTTTAGGATTGTTAAGAGATGTTAGGTTAGGACGAAGAGGACCTAAGTGAAAGCATGTGAAGACATCCTGAAAAATGCCAAACTCTGTAGTTCAGCTTGTTGATAATTGGGAGATTTTCAGACCCGAGGCGTCTGAAACCACACATTTATGCCCCTCTCCCTGTGGCCGGTGTCATCCATTATGTAAGCTGGACTTTTGCTTTTGGTGTGTGTGTGTGTGTGTGTATGTGTGTGTGTATGTGGAGGGGTGGGGGGTTAAAAACAAACAGGCCGTGCTTTTGTTCTTGCTCAAGTGCACTGTTCTCAATCCATGTTGATCCCGAAGCACGATGGGTTTGGAATAAAGTTTCATGCTCCTTTCTCTGAAGCTTTGAAGGGCAGCAAGACTGAAAGAGTCTGCCATTGATTTACTCCTGAAACTGGACAGAACTGAGGACGGCTGGGATTCTGTTGGGTTTCCTCAGAGTTTGTCGTTAATAATCAAACACCAAACAATATGTCCACATTTTCACAAGCATATGAGAAATCTTATACACTGTGTCCACTCACGGTCCACTCTGTTAGATACTCCTACCTCATTGGTCCCCCTTAGGGCCAATAATTCAGCAGCAGAGTAATCCTTCAGTAGTCCTTCATCAGCACACAGGCTGGACATTTGGTGTTGCGGGACTATTCTCAGTTCAGCCATGAACACTGAAGGATTTAAACTCCAGCAGCCACTGCTGTGTCTGATCCACTCATACCAGCGCAACACACACTAACACACCACCACCACGTCAGTGTCACTGCAGCGCTGAGACTAAACCACCTCCCACATCCTATCTACTCTGTGGGGGTCTTGACCACTGAAGACCATTCAAAAGGAGAGTGAGTGACTGGTCAGCTGCCCTTTATTGTGGCTCAGCCTGGGTGTAAACACTCCTTATAGCCTCAGTGGGGTTTAATGGCTATAGGCTGTTTAAGCAGATTGTCATTAAACAGAGGTTAAATGCAACAAAACAGACGCAACAAGCGCTGAGAAATAAGAGCACTGAATAAAAACAGAAAAAGTGATGTTGCAGGTTCACTTGGGGAAAATAGAGAGAATGTGTCCCGTTTATACACTCTTTGTAAATAGTCTTGGAAACTTGGAAACTGGGATATTTTCCTCAGACTTATGCAAGTGGATTGTGTTATCTAATATATTTTAAAATATCATTTAAACTTGAATTGTTTTCACTGGAAAATTCTGAAAGAAAATCCAACATGGGCAAGGCCTTGAAAGAATAAAGCCTTCTTTTCTTTTCTTTTTGTTAATTTATTTTTTGCACTTATAAATAACACAGTCACTTCCTCGCTCACAAGACGAATGACACAAGCTCCAAGAAGTGATGACCTCAAGGAGAGAGTGACCAAAAAAATGGTGTCACAGGCCAGAAAAGTCTTTACATGGCATTATTGTGGCCCTCAAGGTCTGAGGCTCTTACAGGATGCATTCAGTACACAGGCATTACATCAGAGTCACACTTCCCCCTTTCAAAACCACAGAAGTAGCAGCCTGCAGCTCTGGAGGGAAGCGTAGCTCCAAACACGGTGCTAATAGAGTTCCAATTATAGTCACATCATTTGGAAAATGTCAGCGTTCAGGTTCCATTTCCTGGCCAAGCCTCGCAGGAGCGAATTCCTGATGGATGCCTTTAATTTTCATCGCACCTGATCTCCTGCACTTTCTTTAATGGTGTTCCACCTGACCTAAAAACCACCAGGAAGACTTAAGGACTGTTATGTAATCCTTTCTTTGTTGGGAGGTTGGGGGTTGGGATGGAAATGCTTTTAACTCCAGAGGGATATGAGTAAATTACTTGGGACAGTTAGATTAATATTTAATGTCCATGCTAAGGAACCTGGCCTACTGCTTTTATAGAGTGGTGCCGTCAAACGGACCAATCAGAGGAGGATCCACAATGGTGTGGAAGGGACCTGAGATCCTACAGAGCTTCTGGACAACTGTAATTTCATATTATACCACAGTTAGTTATGACGCTGCAATGTGATTGGCTGAGAGATGTTCTATGAGTGCCAATATTGCACAAAATCCTGGACGGGTTCAACGTCGCACAATTTAAAGATTCATAGTTTGTTGAAAAGAGCAAAAAGGAATGTGTGATAGAATGGTGATATTTTAATAATAAACGGCGAAAACAAACTGTGATATAATTGCAATAATACACTCGAGGTTTGTGCTATAATGTGAGATATTGGCACTGGTGTAATATAATATACTATCTCACGTTATAGCACTCCCTCTTGTGTATTATTGCTTAAATATACCCAATATTTATCCCTTGTTGCTAAGTAACAACTTGCTTTAGTCTGCAGCTCACCAGTACTAACTTTCTGTATGAAGCACATAGGGTCACACTGATACACGGACACATTCTACTGTGTATTATCATATGAAATATGGCTGAAAGTGTGACCACAGGCCACCTTCAGATTCTCAACCGTTTGTCAGAACCATGAAATAAACTGGAATTACCCTGAACTACACGACATCAGAGAAGTGCTCAGATTGTGTCCATCTGTACATTTTTATTTCTTCATATTAGCCGATCTTACTCTTCTATTAGCTTCATTGTTTTGTTTTTAAAATTTGTAATTTGCATCCATTGACTTTATTGAATTTAATATTTTTTTTATTTTATTTAATGTCTGTGTCCACTGTAAATGCCCAGTTACATTTAATATCAGGGTCAGAGTGAATATTCCTAGTGAAAATGATGATTGATTGATTTCAGGTTTTCATCTTCCAGAGTGAGAGAGAGCTGTCACTCTGTGCCATGCAGTGCAGACATCCAGCACAAACTTTCTGTTTGTAAAGTCTCTATCAACGACTCATGACGGCAACTTGTAAAATTATGCCGTGGTCTTTTGAAGAGGTTTACATTTACATTTATGCATTTGGCAGACACTTTTATCCAAAGTGACTTACAAAAGAGGATCTAACATTCGAACTACAGCACAAATTATACAAATACCTTACATTAAGTGCAATATGCCAGGAAGTAATAAGTGCATTAAGAGGTTCAAACGCTCCTTGGATCGGTGGCTGACAAAAGAATCCAGTGAGAGCTTGACACTGCAACAAGGAAGGAACAAACTCTACTGATCTGTCTGACAGAACTGATGAACAGAACTGAACTGATGACAGAGCTGTGTTCAGTCCCAAACAACAACAACAACACGCCAATACACCATTAGTAAACACAGCTTAATGTCAATGTTGATGTTGCTGTGGTTTCCAAAGCCCAGTGGTCCTGTTAGAGACAAGGTTTTACAACGTTACCAGCTACATTTCAGGGGTGAGCCATGGTAGTAGAGAAGCTAAAAAGGACCATGGACCAAAATGGAAGTCCAGTAGAGTGGAGGAAACAATACCTAGATGCTAGACCAACTTGTCAAATGTTGGCTGAAAATACAAGACCGTGACTAACCCAGTCATTAACTGACATAACTCAGTCTCCAATGACTAAAATTCATTTCAGAATCCTTCACATCACCTCCATGATGGGGTCGAGAGGTCCTGTTAGTCCTGTACCAAGGCCTATTGTTTTACAAATGACCACCCATGTGTCTGGAGGATATGTCACACCTTAACTTTGATTTAAAAGCACAAGGCTGTGTTTCCATGCTGTTACCTATAGTCTGTAGTTTCACGTGGTTCATGCTCAGTGTTATTTATCTACCTTAATCCTTTTAAATGGGAAAAGGCCTGGAGTAATCCGGTCGAGGGCCCAATGACCAAGCACGGTTCACGCTTACATTTCTATCACAATACATTGCCATGTCTATTATCATTTTCATTCACTTCTATTCACCGTTCCCTGACCTTCGTGTGCTGATTCCTGATGAAGATCTTATCCGGGTGGAAGACTCGGAATCGGAGGTAAGCTTATGATATTAAGTTGATTGTTCCGTTGTCGTCTCTGAGCTGAGAGCTGGGTAATGAAGCTAAAAAGTAACGAGTGATTTCAAGAAACTCAATATTTTGGTTCATTTTTTTTTTCTTTAATTGGCTGTGATAACCAACCACCCACACACACATACACACACACACACACACACACACACACACACACACACACACACACACACATACACCACCACTGCCCCCCCACTAACCCCTTTAAGTAAGCGCCACTTGATTATGTTCTTCTAGTTGTATTCCAGAAGGGGTTTCTGTTACATAACTCTGAATTTTACTGCTGGTGGCTGTGTATGTGTGTGTGTGTGTGTGTGTGTGTGTGTGTGTGTGTGTGTGTGTGTTTGTGAACAAGAAAGAGAAAGAACGATCCTCTCCAGGTTCTCCGTCTCCAGCAGAAAATAGCAAACCCATTTCAGAGGACGCTCTGCTTCTGCTCTTTTGCTGTGAGCGTCTGCTAAATCAACAGCAGAAAAACCTATGATGCATTAGTTTAAAATAAATAAATAAGTGAATGAATATGTAGATAAATAAATAAACTCTTGTCAGTGCTCTGCTAATGCTCTATATATATGTTTTTTGTAACAGAATTTAAAGCCAGGTTTTTTGTGTTAGTGTGAAAAGCAGGAGGGGGTCATTTTTCAGAATGGTGCTACAACAAAAACAAACCCACAGTGAGCAAAACTGCATTAATAAACCTGGGAGTATATCTCATTTCAAAGCTGAGAATTGCTTAAATAAAAACACCAGAGTAGCTACGAGGCGTTACACCTGTGCTTCCAGTCGAACAAATAAAACCTGACACAACGACAGACATACTTTCATGATTTAAAGTGAGTAAAAATGCTAAGAACAAGCAATGCAAAATATAAGACATGTTCTCTCTCTCTCTCTCTCTCTCTCTCTCTCTCTCTCTCTCTCTCTCTCTTTACAGTTTTCTACATTTCCAGCGGTTTCCCTACATAATGTCCCTCTTTGGTCCTCTTTAGTGGAAACAGTCCATGGCTGTAATGGTTTGGTTGAGGGCCCAGTCCTCCTTTTGAAAACACATAAAGCCCCAAAAACCTTGGCTGACCCTTCACCGCTGGAAATATCTGGCAAACGTGAAGGCTGTGTCTTCTGCTAACACCATCTGCAGCTTTGTGGAGCTCCATCTACCACCTCGCATCATCCTTGTCAATCTTTTGGGCCTCATCTCAAGGTTTAGTGGACTCTAACAGCTGGGGAAATTGCTTTGGGCTAACTGACCAATTACAGCAGAGTTAGGCAGCTTGTGTATTCTTATATAAATGTGGTAGTGGATGGCGCATTTAGATTCTTACCTGAATCAGAGTGCAGCCACTCAGGCTGCAAGAGCAAGTAACCCAAAGAAAAATGCACAGACCACAAACTGTATCTTTGAAGCTCGTTTACACAGATTACCATTCCCCCCTAGTGGTCAGACCTGATAACTGCAGGCTGTGAAAACTCAAAAGAAATAAAATGAATCTGAAACTTATTCACAGTGTCCACTCTGGCCAGTTTATTCTGGGAAAGTGTCCAGGGCCAGTATTTGGACCAAGAATGGACAAAAGCCACAGTAAACAAACTGAATAATATGACTGACATGATTACTTGTAATGGAATAATCTCCATAGCAATGCATTCGTCAATGCAATGATGAGAGGCTCTGGAGCAGCTGCACATGAGTCAGGCTAAAGGGTTATAAATCACCCCTGCTTTGAGCTGTGGAGCTGTGGAGCTGTGATCTCTAGCCCTAAGTGGTCCTTCCAGCACTTTTAGGATCAGTTGGAGTGGAGTCTATAATCCAGAACTAATCACTAAACATCAGAACCCAACTTTTGTGGCTGCCATCAAATTCCTCACAGAAATGTGGAACACCCTCTGGTGCATATGCTGTGTTTATATTTAAGGCCCCTGATAATGAATGTGTCAGCCACAGGGCTGACCTCTGTCCTGACCGGGACTGGACGGTCTTCCTGGACATGTGGTGGAGACGGAAAGTGGGGGCGGCCTCACACCAGCGCGTGAGGGAAGTAACAGGTGTGTAAGACATGCCTTTCTCAGTGTGTGTGTGTGTTAGTGTGTCTGTATTGTTAGCATGCCAGATCTGGCTGAATGGGAGTCTGTCTGTGACATGTATTTCCATCTCACACACACACACACACACAGCAACTCCACTGTAATCTGTCCAGTTTTAGCGAGAGGCTGTTACATTTATTGAGTGCTACATTCAACAAAATGCTAATTCCAAATTCTTCTCTTCGACCCACACTAGGTCCTCGCTGTTATTAAAACACACAAAACCTGCTGACAGTGACCTTGGCGTTTTCAGCGAACATTGGCATCATTACGCCACAGTCAGCCTGCAAGGAAACAATAGTGAGACATGAGTGATTTGTGCTAGAGTGTGAGAGACTGGCACTGGTGGTCTCCAGCCAGTTTGTCGTGTTACAGCACCAACCTCGAGTATGTATTGTGAAGTGTGATGGTTATATAGGGACAAAGAGGGGGATGTACACACAAGTAATATTTGTTAAAACAAACAAATACCAGAACATTAAATTTAAACACAAGCTGGATTTGAGGCACGGTGGTGCAGCAGGTAGGTGTCGCAGTCACACAGCTCCAGGGACCTGGAGGTTGTGGGTTCGAGTCCCGCTCCAGGTGACTGTCTGTGAGGAGTGTGGTGTGTTGTCCCTGTGTCTGCGTGGGTTTCCTCCGGGTGACTGTCTGTGAGGAGTGTGGTGTGTTCTCTTTGTGTCTGCGTGGATTTCCTCCGGGGGAGTGTGGTGTGTTCTCCCTGTGTCTGCGTGGGTTTTCAGTTCTTTTAATTTCAGAAAGTATTACATTTATATTATTTATTTATATAATAAATTATAGTTTATAATTATAAATATTATATTTATAAAATCTATATAAGGGATTATATTCCTCTGAAAAGAGCCTTTTCAAGAAATTAAGTGCATGACTCTGTTTGTAACTGGCGAAAAACCACAAAAAATCACTTGCATATGTTTATATTCAAAGCTAATTCTTAGACATCCCTTACAGAGTCCGTAACTATCTCTTGTAGCAAGCTCATGCTGTGGCCTAAACTCAGTTCAGCTCAGCTCAGTTGGTCCTTCCCTCCTTCCCTCCTCCTTGTAACCCTCACCGCACCGAGCCCAGACTGAATTTACTGCTTTTTCACAGACGTGCATCACAGGGCGTCTATTTATGTCCCTTGACTAAAAATAAAAGGCAAACGGGAGCGGTTCCTGGGGCTAGGGTTCAGCTGACTCGCGTGTGATCGCGGCAGATCTGCTGCAGATTGCTTTGACATTTCCAGATAATGACCGCGTGGCCCCCATCTGCCTGTGCGGAAAAATATCACTTCCGAATTAAAACCATGCCAAGCGTCGGCTGACCTGACATTTACTGATTCGGTAAAACATATAGGAGCCATGTCCAGGCGGGAATGACGCCGGCCAGATTTAGATCCTGTTAAAGGTTAATGCACAAGATGTTGCTCTTCATCTTGTCTTTATTTTTTATTATTATTTTTCATCAACTTTGTTAATGTATAAATGTGAGGAACTCATCACTGCAGCCTTTGGAGCACCAGGCCTGTCAAAAGGATGGGTACACTATGCTCCTGCAAGTTTCCCGTACGTTTTTTTTTTTCCCTCAATAGCTTAACTTTTAAAATGATCCAGGGAGGTCAACACACTTGGAGGAGAATGCTACTTGCCAATTGGTTTTATGATGTTTAACTGATGCACATGCAGGCTAGCACCATGCTGAGTAATGGGGAGGCGCAACTGATTAGTCTTTGTCTTTTTCGCAATACTAATGTAAAAATAAACTGTTAAATGCAACTTATTAAAAGTTAATGCATTAATAACTGCATTGAAATGTCTTGCTATGCTTCAGTTTGAACATAAAATGCATAAAAAGTTTGTTTCTGTGAGAGAAACGAATCTATGGATTTCATGCAGAGCAGTTTAGCACTGAGACTCAGTAGATTTGCAGGAGGCTTGGCTTGTATTCGGTCCTGGGTTTGCCTGCTGTGTGTGTGTGTGTGTGTGTGTGTGTGTTAGATAGCAGCCTGTGTCAATGGATCTGGGCTCAAACCCCGACGCAGTTAAGAGGATTTCGCTGAGTTGTTGACTAGCCGTTGTCGCTAAAAATGGATGCTTTCATTTTTCCCAGCTGTGAAAAACTCTGCGGGAAATCTCCTTTTCTACATAGGGAAAGATGAGCTCAGATTGGGGCCCCTGGAGGAAAGAGTAGGGGCCCAAACAAACAAAGCTGAGTCCTGAAGGGCACCTTCAATTTACATTGCTAGACTTACACTAGTGATAAACACTGTTGTTGTTGCTGCAACGCACTGGAATTAGAATCTGATTGAAGCAAAGTATGCATACAACAAGTGTACAAGGCTGCATTTTGGGACCCCTTCATATATGGCATACGATATTTCCAAAAGTTTGTAGACACCTGTTAGGATGTGTGATTATAGCTATGTCAAGGTGCATTCATTTAAGATGCTCCTACAGTGTGCACATGCAGCTTTTAGAAACTCTTCCCATGGGTTGCACTAATGTAAACAAATAAGAAAACTGGATAAATATATCTCATACACAGCTCCTCTCCCTGCATTGGAGAGAGTCTCACAGCAATGAGAAGCACAAAAGCACACCAATTTTTATTATTATTACCCCAATTTTTCAAAAAAGGACTAATAGTTACACTCCTAGTCTATTATTGCTCATTAGAACCTAATATTGCCCACAATGGCTTTCCATAGCCCAAACATAAACCATGCAATATATATTTGTAGTAAATCATAAAACGAATTACAATGCCCCCAAAAAACCCAAAGAACTATGAGACACCACATGTGATGCTCTACTTAGACTTGATATCATCAAAGGATCAAAAACTAAATATCAATATATTTAAATAAATAAATATATATATATATATATATATATATATATATATATATATATATATATATATATATATATACAAATATAAATATAAATAAAAAACTGAGCGTCTAAATGTTTTGGCATTTAGGAGTCAATTGGAAGCACATGTAAACTTTCGCAGGGACAAAAACCACATATTTTTCTACTTTAAAGTATCCTTTTACACAAAAACCCAACTATTTTCATTTATTCCAAGTATTTAGAAAGCAACAATCATTCAAATTTAGCAATTAGCTATTTTTTTGGAAATTCTTCAAAATAGCTAGAGTCTATTAATCTACTGCAACCAAATCCTCACAGCTGTGTTCCAAAATGTAGTGTTAAAGCCTTCCCAGAGGAGTGGTGACTGTTACTGAACTCTCTGTTGATACTCTTGATTTCAGAGGGCAAGCCAATGTCAATCTTTGGGCCTATCATAAGCAGAACTACACAAACTCACCAGACCAGCGTCCAGAGCTGGATGTAATGCCTGATCTGTGGCTTAAACACATTCAGCCCATTCGCAGCATTATGTTATGAAACCCATTTAATTATATGGTGACATAAACGAAATCCAATCATCTGCCCATTATCACTGTGATGCAAAAGCAGCAGCAGTGGATGGGTGCAGCAGAGGGTTTGGATAGACCTTGGCTCATTATGCTTTTCTCCCAGACACTTACGAGGGTGTCGTCAAATTGCAGTCATTCACTAAACACAGAAGGTGCACCGCAGCAGAGTGAAAAGACAAGACCTAGGACCACATGATATCTTTCAAAATATATCTATTCAGCACACACATGTGGCTTCTCTATGGAGATTTTACAAGCTGAGCAGCTGTACACGAGTCTAAACTCACCGTATCCTGTGTCAAGCATTGGTTATAGAGGGGTAAACACCCCCAGCACTGAGCTGTGCAGCGACAGTCCTCCTTCAGTGATGGAGCGACCATTTTGTGTGCACTGTACTTTGACTATTCTTGCCTGGAACTCTTCTAAACACACACACACCCAAGTTCTTCTCTGAGGCTGAAACATGACACAATGGCCGCAGTGGAGGTCAGTGGCGGTCAGTGTGGGTTGGTTATGAAAGCCGTGTGCTGTGAACTGAGTGTGTGAAGACAAACCTGTTGACCTGAGGAGTGTGAGGAACCCAGACACCCTGAAGCATTGCCCATGATGACTTGAGGGGACTTGCCTCACCCTGACCTTGGTAGAGGTAGTGAAAGGTCAGCATTGTGGGTCTGAAAGGACATGGAGATGGAGAGGAGCCCTTACTGTGAAAGGGAAGTAGACAGAGATGAATAAAAAGAGAAGTTGCCTTGGGCATAGTGTATAAAATGTTGGGGGGGGGGTGGGGGGGTCAGGTGGTGGTGGACCTCAGGAACACAAGAGAAGCAGATATTTCTGGGCAATTTTTCAATTTGTATGTAACGGTTTTACAAGGAATGATTAATGAGTTGGTGTTTCTTTATTCACTCGTTCAGGCCGCTCTAATTTCCTGCTTCATAATATTATAACTGACCTCTGGTCAGCTGAGGTTTAACATGAGGCAGAGAGAGAAAGAGAGAGAGAGACAGAGAGAAGGAGATAAAATTATGTGTCCAAAGACATGCTAGTAGGTGGCTTGGTGACTCAAAAGTGCCCATAGGTGTGAGTGTGAGAGTGAATGTGTGTGTGTGTCACCCTGCGAAGGACTGGCGCCCCCTTCAGGGTGTGTTCCCGAATTGTGTCCCTTGATCCTGGGTAGGCTCCGGATCAAATACGATCCTGCTTGCACTGGCCATGCTGATCTTACACTCATGGACAGCTGCTCCTAAGCAATCCATTCTATTGGTCAGAGCTTTTCTGGGGCTATACAGCTGAGCATCTGTACATGAGCCTCAAGTCACCATGCCCAGTGCCAGTGTTAGCTACTGGGGTTTAAAACTCCCCCAGAGTGGAGGAATAGAGTCGCTGTAGAAAACATCCATGCACACACTCGTGTTCTTCTCTGAGGCTCAGAAACATGACGCAGTGGACAAAGAAGAGGTCAGTGGAGGCCAGTGTGTGGTGTGTTATGAAAGCCATGTGCTGTGAACCGAAAGAGTGTGAAGACACATCAAATTAAATCTCCTTTCAGCAGCTTGTTGACCTGTTTTTGCAGTGACCTCACTGAGACTTCACTAAGACCACGCTGGAGAGCTGTTAGAGGGGTGTGAGGAGTGTAAGGAACCTTCAGCACCTTCAGCACCAGATATGAACTCCACCCGACCCTGTCTTTAATGACTTCACTCCAACAAACTCTCCACACACGTCTAGAAATCTATTCCCTGCCTCCAAGGACTGAGCAGATGTAGAGAACCTTTAGAGCAAAAACAGACATGTGTCAAATAGGACCGTGACCCTAACCGCTTCTGTTTTCCTGTAAGTTTGGGTAAAAGTGGTGTAGGGCACGGCACTATGCTCTATTTCCATAAAAGTTGGGACGCTGTGCACAATTTAAATAAAATAGTTTAAACCTTGTTTTTAATTGAAAACAGCACAAAATCTGAATTTCAAAGGCTGAAAATATTTTTTTTTCTTTCTGGACAAATATATGCCCATTTTTAAATGCGGGATGAGGGAAAAAAGAGAGACTGAGTCTTTCCAAAATATAGGGCAAGTTCAAGAATAATGTTTCTCAACTTAAAATAGTAAAGGAGCTTCCTTCTTGCACTCGATTATTAAAAGGTTAAAAGAAGCCAGAGAAATCCCTGTTTGCAAGGGACCAGGGCTAAAAGTGATATTGCCTGTGGTCTTCAGGTGCTCAGACAATAAAAAAGAGATATCTCTGTACTGGAACTCATTGCACGGGTTCAGAAGCACTTTCCAAAACCAGTCTGTGAACACAGTTTGTTGCTGCATCCACAAACAAAAAGTTAAAACATACAAATGCAATGAAGAAACAATTATTTAAAGGGATCCAGAAATGCAATGTCTTTCTTGGGGCCCAAGCTCATTTAAAATGAACAGAGGTGAAGTGTAAGTGTTCTGTGATCTGACAAATGAAATTTTGAAATTCTTTAGAAATTTGTAAACCACGAATATTGTTTCCCTTTGGCTAAAAAGGAAAGGGTTCATCCGGCCCCTTTCTATAACCAGACTGTTCAAAAGCCAGCATCTGTGATTGCAAAAAGATCCATTAATGAACTTGACCTGGATAACTTTGGACATCTAAGGCACCGTTAATGCTGAATGATATATACAGGCTTTAGAGCAAGATGCTGCCATTCAGACTTTGTCTTGAATGCCTTTCATATTTTAGCAAGACAAGGCCAATCCTGCATTGAATTACAACAGCATTGTCCATAGAAATACAGAGGTGTTAAACTAACTCAGACCCATTGAAAACATCTGCAATATTAGTAAATGAAAAACACTATAATGGACACCTGAACTTTTGAGCAGCTGAAATACTGTAACAAACTGACATCCCCCATCCACCAACATGGCTTGCAGCATTTTAGCCCTTGACACAGAGGTTATAAAAACTGTTTCAGGCTGGTCTGCTTTGTGAATAAGCCAAACGCAGACAGCCAATGAGAAATGAACTCATTTACATATGAATTTTACAAGCACAGTAATGACTCCGACTGTTCATTTAAAAGTAACACTGTGTTCACGCGCCAAGCCTGGGAAATGTGCTTTCTCTGCGGTACGTGACGATTGGCAGCATGCGGCCGTGAAGTTGTTGCCATGGTAACAGTGTTACAGATGGAAATAGACACCAGGAACATATTTGTCGGTGTGCATTGTTTATTTAAGGTGTAAATAAAAGGAGAAGAGGATGCTCTTCATTTGAACTGAATGAAACTGAAGCAAGTGTCAGTGCATAATGCATGTGTATGTTCTTATACAGTAGTGAGAATGGATTTGCATATTTATGAATATTCACTACTCACAAATCCAGCACTGCTGAGGTTTTTACACTCTGTCTGAGGCTGATTAATGCTGGGTGATGCTCATGAAATAATTCAGTGTAGAATGGGTTCTAGTTAGACTGCAGTGAGCTCAGCACCTCATTAATTCTGCTGGCCCACTATATTTTAACACAGGACCTTTCAAAAGTTTTTTTTCGATGCAAAGGAACAGTTGACTATTCAGGACCTAACTGAATAGACATGTTTCTGAGAAAACATCTATAAGTCTTAGTGAGAAAGAACATTCATCCAGCATTTTCTTCTTGACACTCTTTGCTTCAGTAGCGGCTTCTCCTCTTCTCAGGCGGCTCTGCGCTAGACGCTGGAACATTTCTTTAAGGAGCTGATTGCATTTAGCCACATAAAGCTAGTGAAGTCAAGTTCTTTCAATAGAAAAACTCAATTAATTCTGGATCACAAGGCCCACTTTAGCTCATCTACTGGACGGAGCTCCATCACTTCAGGCTCTTGAACTTAGGCTCATGTGCAGTTGCTCCAGAGCTTCCTATTTCTATGAAGGATTATATCAAACATTAGATTTTGAGAGAATTTGGAAAAAACGGGTGGAACGCCACTTTAAATCTTTCCTGATTGGGTCATTGTTCCATTGACAAAGCTGAGATAAACAACACCAGTATGAGGTTATTAATCTAATGTTAAATATGTCCAACAGGTGTTAATAGAGTCCAGATGTTTTTCCCTGAGTCCAATATTAAATCAACAGCTGCTTTGTCTCCAGAGATTTTTTAAGGCGGAAACATGAGATAAATTTCCAGGCTGGAAAGCAGGACCCTTCTGAAATGAATGGGTCTTCTGGGAAAGCCAAATCTTCTTGAGAGCTCTGCTTAAGGTGGTAAATACAACACTGTCTTTATTATTCCCAGACTTCCTGAGATAACCTGTGCTTGTTATAGAACAGCTTTGTTCTCGCGGGTTGTGGACCGTTTTCAAGAAATGATTCTGGACCCGTGGACAGCATTGGCCTTAAATCAACTCATCTGAGGTGTTTACCAGAACCAAAAAGAGCTGAGATGGAAAATCTCTTCATCATATTTATGGATGGCTCTGTACTTAATGCGGCACTTCACTTATAGAGTCAAAACACTCCGAAACGGAACATAAACCGAATTAACTACTGCCAGAGGACACCCAGAGAACAGTCCCTATGGTAGGTATGATAATGTGTGTTGTGCAGGTTGGTACATGTGGATCAGCCACAGCAGACACTGCTGGAGTTTACAGACACCTCTGTGTCACTGCTGCATTTGGAATTATGCACTAAACCTGGCCATAGAAGTCACAGAAAGGAATGATGTAGAGGACACACAGCATTAATTCCACAGCACTGTTCCCGTCCCTCGACTCCTCACTCGTTCACCTGATTATTCGAGGGCTTTTGGAGCCGCCGCCAGATCACGAATCGTCTCAACACTTTTCCAGTGAGCTTTTCCATTGCTCATCACTCACCGACCTCTTCCTGAGCCAAACAGCACATTCGTTTACTTGGAATCTGTGATGGTTTCCATGGAGATGATAACTCCTAAGATTTTTTTTTGTTTGTTTTTAAACTCCTAAGAGTTTTGCTTTGGTTAAAACATGAGACTGGTGGAGTCCAGAGCTCCATAAATTCACAGACAGGGATTTTTTTTATTTTGGCTTCAGCAGGACTCTGCAGAGCTGAGCCTAGCGGCAGCTGTTTTTGGCTGAATATTAATTGGAAGCAGATGAAGAAGAGGGCTTTTCTTAAAACACTTACTTTTCTTTTCATCTCATTCCCCTCTGCCCTCCTTTGTCTCTCGGGGGCAATGACGTCACACTCAGGGATTTGGGTGGTGATTTTCATTCATATATTTTCATAAAATACAATCTGGCAGCAAATAATAGACTAAAAAAATAAATATAAAAAAAAAAAATAATAATTAAAAAATAAAATACAATACACTGAAAATCAACATGAAACATTCTTCTTTTTAAAAGTGTTTTCATTAAAATTTTTAAATGTTATAAATGTTGAATAATGTTTTTATTCTGTTGCTTTTGTTTTTCAAAATAAGGGCATGGAATTATCTTGTATTAATTTGAAGTTGTGTTTAACTAAGCTTAAATGTAATGAATTGAGCTGAAGTGGGTTGTCTGTGAGGAGTTGGTGTGATCTCCCCGTGTTCGCGTGGGTTTCCTCTGGGTGACTGTCTGTGAGGAGTGTGGTGTGTTCTCCCCGTGTCCACGTGGGTTTCCTCCGGGTGCTCCTGTTTCCTCCCACAGTCCAAAAGCACACGTTGGAGGTGGATTGGCGACTCAAAAAGTGTCCGTAGGTGTAAGTGTGTGAGTGAATGTGTGTGTGTCTGTGTTGCCCTGTGAAGGACTGGCGCCCCCTCCAGGGTGTGTTCCTGCCTTGCTCCCAATAATTCCAGGTAGGCTCTGGACCCACCGCGACCCTGAAATGGATAAGGGTTACAGATAATGAATGAATGAATGAATGAATGAAGTGGGTTGTTTTGAGTTGAACTGAGTTAACAGAGTCAAGTTTAACTAAGCTAAGTCGAGCTGAGTTGAGATTAGTTTGTTTTAACCGAGTTGAATAGAGCCGAGTCGAACTGAACTGAGCTGAGCTGAGTGAAACTGAATGAAACTGAGTTGACTTGAGTTCAGTTGAGTTGAAATGAGTTGAGCCTTGTTCAGGGAGTATTCCTGCTTTGTGCCCAACAATTCTGACTAGGCTCTGCACTCACTGCCACCCTGAGCAGAGCGACGTGTTTAGAGAAGGTGGATGAATAGATGAAATAGCTGAGCTGAACAGAATGAAGCTGAACTGAGTCGAAGTTCAAATGAATCATTGACATTAACAGGAGAAACCGCTCTGAGGGCCAAGAGGAGGCTCTGAACGTTCCTCGGTGCTGACATCACACGCTGAAATGACTAAAATAATGAGTTCCATAACTGAGGACACATTACAGAAGAATGAATATATTCTGGTGAAAAAAAAGCTAATGGTTCATGACCCTTTTGTGTCTGTTTTCTGGATCGAATGTTTTAATATAAAATATATGAATAATATTCATATATAACTTATAAATATATATTAGTAAAGGGTTAAAATGTTCAAGTGTGTAATGTGTGTGTTTCAGTAAATTTTGAGTACAGTTGGTGAGCACGTGGATAGGGAGCTGCTTGGTGGAGTTGCAGTGACCTCTGCTGGACATTCAACAAAATTCAACTCGAACTTCACATAATTTTCTTCCTCTGTACTGTCAACATTTCTGGGAGTTTAGTAGTTAAACAGGAATACTATAATAATATAGCCCCTTATAATAAGTACCTACCTCCTGATATTTGAGGACTACATATAATATGTATACACCTCCAGCTAGTGCGTACTGATGGTAAATATAAGTACAGAATTAATAGTATTTATTATTCATTCATTGTCTGTAACCCTTATCCAGTTCAGGGTCGCGGTGGGTCCAGAGCCTACCTGGAATCATTGGGCGCAAGGCAGGAATACACCCTGGAGGGGGTGCCAGTCCTTCACAGGGCAACACACACTCACACCTACGGACACTTTTAAGTCTCCAATCCACCTACCAACGTGTGTTTTTGGACTGTGGGAGGAAACCCACGCGGACACGGGGAGAACACAACACACTCCTCACAGACAGTCACCCGGAGCGGGAATCAAACCCACAACCTCCAGGCCCCTGGAGCTGTGTGACTGCGACACGACCTGCTGCACCACCGTGCCACCCTCAGTATTTATTAATGATTATTAATATTTGTTGACAACACATATGGTTACTAAACTTTTAAGGTATTCTTAACACTCTTTTTAACCAAATAAATCAATATACATATATATTCTCTTTCACGCGCCCATCTGCAATATCTGACACGAGGCGGCGCTAGAGTTCATTGCACTCCAAACTGTAAAGTATAAGGGTTAAGATGACTTTGATGCCTTTCCAATGGCCGTGTAATGAGTGGACTGTTTAAAAAAGATCTAAAATAGATCCATTTTTGTACGGACCGTATTAAATGTGTTACTATTTAAATGAATGTATGGGACCTCTGCTTCAGATGCTCTCTGTATGTTTAAACAGACAAACCAAGATATTATATAAACGGCAATATTATAAATAATATAAACCCAAGTAGAAATGTGCGGGGTTTGAATGCTTCTGGATGTATGGATATATGCAAAATACTATTAAATATATTAAATATACTCTGATTGTAACACATATACAGATATGTGTGAGCTACATTCAAAAGGCTTTGTGCTGTTAAGCCGTGGGGAATATTATTATCACTGATGCATACTTGGAATTAATTAACTCAGAATTAATGAGTAAATGTTAATTATCTTTCTCCACCCCCACAGTTTTTTTTTCCTACCACTGTCAAAGTGCTTTTAAATAGAAATGGAAATTTAACAGGTTATATTCATCTAGTTCCTCCCCTTCTCTTTTTACTCTACCGCACACGCTGTGACTGCGACTCTATCCTCAGACTAATCCCCAAATTTGCATATTTACAATTCTCAGAAATTCTCACAAATATTTTCTTTTCATTTGTTGAAACCCGCCACGAGGGGGCACCACTGCGCCGTCACTGAATTAAGAAAATAGAAAAAAAAAAGAATAAAAGAAATGAGCCTTTTGCGAGATTCCACAATAAAAGTCCTATTGCAAAAACCAAAATCTTGAAGACGGAGCGCAGAGAATGAAAGCTCCTATTACTGCAACTCAACTGCAGTGTAATGCAGTACCAGACTATGCAATATATATATATATATATATATATATATATATATATACGTATGTGCATATATGTAAAACTGCACACTTGTGCTATTAATATATTTACTCCAACATAATGTTGTTGCCATAGGTTCCACAACATTGAGGCTATTTTGTTCTGTGCTTTGTAGTGTATCCAATATAGTCACGTCGAAGCGATAATGAATTGAATGCAGACTTAATTAACTTCTAAGATGAAGTTGTTGTGATAAATGTGCTTCTATTTGTTTACTTCCATACATGAACTACCTCCAACCTCCTCTCTCTTATCTCTGTCTCTCTCATGGCGGAGCGCCGCGCCCTCATCCCTATAAAAATACTAACTCCGCCTATGTTATTAATAAAATTATATATATATATATATATAAAAAGGACACTAAAGAGATGCTGCTGTTGTAATTTAGGAAAAGAGTCTCGCGAGAGCACAACCCGACACAAGATTGCGGAAAAATATGAAATTAAATGTAATTTTATTGCCATATTTTTATTTTGCCGTTTAGTCGTTTGGAGCCGGGAGGACTTTTGTCTACTTCACACACCCTGCAGGCAAAAAAGAAAAAAAAAAAAAGAAAAAAAAATTCTCCGCGTGACTCGCGCTGGGTTTGCTTTGGGGAGGAGACGCAGGCTTTTTTTTTTTTTTTTTTTTTTTTTTTTTGCTTTTTTTCCATTTTTTTTTTTTTTTTGCTTTTTTCCTTCTGTTTTTTTCTGAATTAGATTTATTCATTTGGCGTCTCCTCGCAGCAGCTTTTCCTTCGCTCCTCCTGGATTTTCTGCATTTATTAATATTTATATTTCTGACAGAGGAACGCCGATGCAGCTCGGGTAAGTCACAGTTCTGAAAAAAAAAAAAAAACAATGCTTCTGTAAAAGTTCTGGGATTTTTTTTTTTGTGTGTGTTTTTATTTTTTTTTTCTCAAAATGTAAACGCTGCTGCTTCTGTCTTCTTTTTGGGGTTTCCACAGAGGATTTTTCCTTCATACAGAAAAATCTCAAAATGGAGTTTGTGGTGAGTTTTGAGGGTGAAACGCCGCCGAAAAGCGCTTTTAATCGCGTGAAGCTGGCTTTTCGGTTGGAGATTTTGCGGCATTTTATAAATAAAAAGCCCCTCGTTCGGCGGCACGGGGAAGGAGAAACAGAAAGAGCAGAGCGACGCAGCCATGTTTGACCAAAAAAATCTCCTTTATTCGGCTTTTATTCGGCGATTAAAACACCCTCCAGCTACTGGCTCTCAGTTCAGGGATCTTGTTTTACTCTTTATGGGCTTATAGGATGAAAACGCTGAAAACCGTTGCTGAAAAGTGGGTCTGAGTTGATTAATTTTATCCTTTAGCTCGAATGTCGTTTTCGTTTTTCTTTTTTTTGTATGTCTCGCTAAATTAGCGCCCACTGGCGGCAGATATTCCCAGAAAATTAAGAAATTGCAATTAATCTGATTGCAAATTCTTTCATTTGTTCGTTTTTTGCGTTTCTTTCTTTGGTCTTTGCTCATACTCCAGAAAAAAACGTGCAATTTATGTTTTATATGAGATACATTTGCGTGACACTCTTTTGGTCGAGGAATATGAGAATGGAGTAATAAGATTGCTGTTTTTTCTACATGTTTCTTTTCTCATTAAAATTTGTGGAGATTTTAATTTTCGTTATTTTTCCCTTTTCCATTTTTGAATGCAGTATTGTAGCAAATTTAATGCAAGGTTTCCTATGAAGTGACAGTGCTCTGTGGGACACAGCAACTGAATATTTATGAATATATAAAAAATCATTTTTTTAAGCAAATGTTACATGAATTGCCAGGAGTTTGGACAACAATATAAACATTAGAAGGCCATTGCCTTTTCTTATGCACATTGTTTTTCATCAGGGTGATATTATACTTTAATTTCTGCATTTATTGATTTATTCATTGTTTTATCAAACATTACAAAAAAGAAATACAATAAAAATGCACGTTTTTTCATCTTCATCTTGCCTCCTTTTGGCTATTTAGAGTAGATAAGAGTGGAGTAGAGGGCGAACTGTGTAGCCTATATTTTGCGTGCACATGTATATATTGAGAATTTGAGCAGAGCTGCTGCTGCTGCAACAGTCTGCAGCACATCTGAGCTTCTGTGCACAAATGCATTGACCCTTACTCACTTTTGTTCTTTACCATAAATACTACAGATCAATCAGGCTTGTCCAGCATGCTGGAAATAGTGGACACACATTTTATATGTGGGTAGAATGAATGATAAATACAACAATGAGCAGACCTCTATCTCAGGGATGGGCTCCATCCAATTAATTGTTGTTATGAATAGTACACACTTGATTAGTCTGTGCCCTTTGAGAACTTCCCTTGAACGGTAACCTTAGATCCTCATGTCTTTTTTTTTTTTTTTTTTTTAGTATTATTATTATTTTATTCAAACTTCCTTTTCTTGGCTTTCCTGTGAAGTTATTGTGAACAAAAAGCAGCAGATTGTCCAGCTTTAAAATGCGCTTAAAATCACAGGCCAAAAACAAAAGACCCAAGCATCCTATAGAACAACACTGCAGAGTGTTTTCCATTTTAAACCCAAACAGTGGTTAGGGACCCCTCCTTTATTTACATTAATCTCTTTAAAAATACAAAGCAGTTGTCCTTTTCTTTTGGCTGCCCATTCTTATTTATTTATCTTTTTTATTGTTTCTCATTTTATTGTTGATGGTCAGCAGGGAGATGCTGGACGCTCCAGCTGCTTCAATATTGACCTTTACATTCGCACGCGTTTGAAGGACTGGCGCAAAGATTTGCATTTTATAGCTTGCTGCTGCAGTAGCGCTTTTTATATATAAACAGAAGTCAAAGTATAGCTAAAAAAGCAGAGCCACTCGACCGAGTCCTCATCCGAGCTCTGAGAGTAAAACACAAAATTTGCCCCTAATTTAAAGGGCTCTTTTCCTGGTTAAAATCACATTGTTTTGCATTTTTTTCCATGGGAGTTTGATGCAGTGCCCAAACAGGTCCATGCTTTAGAACCTACCTTTCATTTATGGGTACTAACCCCCTACAACAGGCTGTTCTATATTCATTTTGTTTTTGTGATGTCACAAATCCCAGCACACGTGCACCTTCATCATCGTCCATGCTGATGATATAAGGAGAGTCTGCTTTTTAACTGCTAATCAAAACTGCTTATTTTCATTAAGCTATGTGTATATCATTTTTCAAAGGCACAGTAACAAAAGCAGCATGTGTAAAGAGAACCTCCACCATTTTGTTCAGCTGTAGATTTGTAGACAAAATCATGTGATTAGTGAAACGAATAAAAAAAAAAATTCTGCTTATGATACATAATTCAAACCTATAGCGCCAAGAAAGAGGCAGGGAAAATGTATGGTATGGGCCCTTTAAAGTTGGTGCAGTGTTGCCATTGGTTTCTTCAGCCCATTGTAACTCGTAACTGCAAATTTATGACTGACCTTGGGCCATGACTCTGTTTACAATTCTGAATTGTTGACACAACTGTGAATGTGTCTCTCTTATTTTTAAGGTGGCCCTCAAGGGCAAAAGCACATACAAGAAAAAAAATGTCCACAAAAGTTCTAGGTACGAGCATTTAAAAATGCACACACATGCACATTAAAAAAAGGAGGCCCGCTAGCTGTGCTAACCACTAACTCAATATTAGCCTCCCACGCAAAGCTTATGTTACATTGACATACATTGAGGATTTTCTCAGTCCTAAGAACATCCATAATGCAATTATGCAGTCTAGTTATTTGTGCTATTTATTTTATAGTCCCAGAAAAAACAAGGTTAACATAACCACAGTAAGCTTACCAGGCTGAAATGGAGCAACTGCTGTCCAATTTCTTATTTTCAGTTCCATCTTAAATACTGCAGCTGTAAGAGTTACTGCTGCATTAATTAAGATGTAAGCAAAGATTTTAAATCCATTACCACTTTCAGTTCCATGGCTAACTCATGTTTCAGAATCCATATTTTAAATATACAAGAATATTTTTGCTTACACATTAAAATCATGCATACATTTTTTCAAACAATATTATATGTGCTTTTGCCCTTCAGGGCCACTGTATTTTGTTGCATTTTTGTCCTCATTGTTCTATCATTGAGCTCAGGGGTATTGGGGTAAACATCTACTTGCTCTGTTGGCCCTTGCCTTTAAAATGTTTGTAACACACCCTCAGCCGTGATGAGGAAAACATAGATTTATTTTGTGCAAGCCTCAGGCATGACATGAAATGGCTGACTAATGGCAACAGTTTGAGCTCAAGTATCTGTGGCGAAAGTTCAGGAGTTTACAGATGGTTAATTTTTTTAGTTTCTGGGCCTTTGGAAGCACAAGTATTACACAAATGAAGATATGTTTTTTTATTAATTTTCTGTACCATTTCTTGTGTTTTTAACGAGGTCAAGACTTAAGAATATGAAATTTAGTAGGGATGAACATAAGAGTGATGCATGGCAACATCTGGATAACATACCTCTTCAGTACACTTGGTTTTGTGTTGCATTATGGGCATTTAATATTGAACTATAAAGCTAGGGAGGGAAATGTACTGTTGAGATATCAGTCTTTTCCAAGGACTCTTAGTGGTGATGTGAGGTAAAACTTACCTGAGCAGAGAATCACACTCTTCTCTAGAGCTGGCAGTGGTTTCACCAACACAGTAACAAAAAAGTACTCTACTACACTAAAAGTACTGAGGCAGTAGAATTGGAAAGTCATGTGTATCACTGTATCAAACATTATTAAACATATTTAAAGTTTCAGTTTGATAAAAACAAACATTTTTTACCTCAGATATTCAGGTAAAATATCAGGAAGGTGATATATTTCACAGTAATGAAATCTAAGCTATGTTCGAAATGGCTGCTTACTCACTATTCGTTTCATTAGTTGAGACAGGGTTGACCATTATAGTGAACTGATTTTATGAGGATAGTGATCGATTTTAGACACTGCATCAGGCAGGATTTTACCAAACATAGGGGATACCCATAACACCAACATATCACCATTGTAACCAGCTTATTGCAAAGCACTGTGACATTGTTTGTGTACTGAAAATTGCTATCTATAGCTGTGACCAAAATGGCTCCCTCATCTGTGCTATTTAGTTCACACTTAGACACTTTCAAAGTGTGTTGCTTAATAGCAAAAAACTCTATGCATTTTGGTCCACATTAAGCTTGTACAGTGAACTGTGAAGTTCATTATAAATTACGAGTACAATGTGGGAGTTTGTAGTGTCCTCAAAACCACAATCAAAATTTCCTTTAAGATTTAAAAGCTGACATACCAAATAGTGCACCTAAAATTAAAATAGGGAGTCATTTTGGTCATGGCTTGTGTTTAAGATACCACTACAAAATGGTGGAAACCTCAGTATAGTGCACTCTGATGTGACCAGGGTTTCAGGCACAGCACCTGTCTACTAATTAGCATCATGCTAACTCCAGGCCTAAATCAACACACTTGCTTCAGACCTTCCTCAGTCTCACAAAAATGTCTTTGACAGTGACCTGTTGTTGTCTGTAATGTAATGTACATAAGTGCAGAACATGAATGCTAATGGTTTAGATTTACTAATATGTTTTTCTTTGTGTTTATAGATAACTGTCTGAAAGGAATGGGGTTAGCATGGTGCTAATGTGTGATATAGCTTATGTATATAGCTAGATTTGCTTCATAATGTCAATATCTCATATGTTTCTTGTACAGAGGCTATTGATATTGATTTGTAAACATCTCTAGAGCTATCCCTGTGTTAATAGTACACAGAAATACAGTGTTTAATACAGCAGGGTAACAAAGCCCCCAAAATTAGCATCATAGCTCTAGGCCAGAACCAAACAAGCAAATGTCAGGGAACAAACTTGTCTTTAAACATTGACTTTGGGCAAAGGCAAAGTTTGTGAATTGCTGTAATTGCTGTAAAATGCAGATAGATAAAACCAGGATTTAAAGGGTTTGAAGAACAGAACAGTTAAAGATGCACCAAAGCTTCTTGAAGAAAAATGCTGATGATGTAGTTTCAGCTCTGTTTAATTTGGCTGAGTATGCAGCGAAATGGCAATTTAGATTTGGGAAGGGATGGACACCCACAATCCCTAGGCTTTGTCAATGTGGGCTTTCCAAAACATCATGATAGTCTAACTGCATGTGCTAGATAAGAGTGGATAAGACCTGCCATCATGGTGTAACCTGTGGGAGCATACAGGCCTCATTGGTTTCATGGATGCATAAAGATGAGGCAGAATTGCCCTTGATGTTTTTCACATTTTTATCCATTTTATCTATTTTATTCCTTTCAGGGAATGGGTCCATATCTAAAGAGCTGTGCGGCGATCGGTGATAATCTGAAAGGATCTTTCTGCTGAGAGGTTAGTCCTGGCTTTGTGAAAGCACAAATACAGTATGAAAAAAAAAAAGTTAGGAAATGAAGCATTTTTCTGAAATTTTTTATTGATTTCCAGAATTTAGAAAAGTAGAATAGGACTGAGGAGCTTTATCGTTGTTGCACACGTTCATGGTCTTGTTTGCATCTTATTAGATGGTTTAAGAAATAATAAATAAGAAAACCTGGATGTAAAAATGATAACATTCTCGTCCTAAAGAGAGAACTGCAGTAACAAGGGTGTGATAGGCGTGAAATTGCTGCGGATAAATCCATACAGAAATTATTGGATGGAGAAGTTTAGACGGTATCTACCCTCACTACCACAGCATTATACAGATATGAGTCCTTAGTTACAGTATAATTAATACAAGTTATACAAGATTAATTTTTTTTAGCATCACTTTCTTCAAACGATATTGTTTTGAAATATTTGTCAAATCTAAACATGTGCAATGTTGATAGATTTAAAGCAGATGTTTTCTAATACAGATATGCTTCTGATATCACTGTGCCCCTATAGACATAACTCATGGAAGTATGCAGTGAAAAAAAAAAAAAAATCAGGAGTCTGAACTATGTTCTGTTTCAGATTACTCAGGGTAGACCTTCTCTGTTTTAATGGAGGGGGGCAGCTTTGAGGAGCCACTTGGGGACACATTTCCACCATTTCCACATATTCTGGGCTAACCATTTTAGCTGGTTTATATCTGAATTAGAGGCATGTTTCAAGCATTTTAATATCAGAATGGCTTCATAGGCAGCATCTGTTCACAGAGTTATGTCCAGACTATAGACTGGTACAGTACATGAGCTCAGAGATTTCTGTAAATAGCCATTAAATAACCCTTGGATTTGGATGCTGAATATTGGCCCCTGGCTTAAAAAAACTCAGAGAGATTTTCAGCCATTTTCGCTGCTTGCTTTCTACTTATAGCAGCTAATTATTGTGCGCAGGGTGTATTTGTGCTGGTGGTAATTTGTGGTTTGCTCTTTCCAGGCCACCAGTAGAGATCTCTCCTCTGGTTAGGTCTTTCTGAAGTTTGGCTTGGTTTTATTTCTGCCTGCTGCCTCTTACCGAAGAGTAGAGTTTACATCAAAATATTTAAAATGTCTTCCTCCACCTCAGCACCTCCCTCTGCATGATTTAGTGAAAATATGTTCTGTGATTTTCCTGATTTTCCATGTTTTACCAGTGGGCCTGTTCTTGTCCCCCGCCTCGTTCCCCGACTGTGTTTAATGGTAGCTGGTCCAGCACAAGAGCAGTGAGTGGCTAATTTTTAACCCACTGACCCCTTTTGTTTTCACATCTCACTCGTGGTTGGCTGGATCTGGGGAAAGAAGGAGGGGGGAGGGAGAGGAAAGAGTGGAAAAGCAAGCAGCTCTGCAAGGCGACAAACCCCAGGAGGAACACTCCCTGTTTTAAACAGGACATGTATGGATTTTTTTTCTTTCTTTAAAAGTACCCAGCTATTCAGAGCACATTTTACTGTCATACCTATGGCCTGATAATTCATATCATACCAGTAAATTATTTACACTCTTATTGTAATTCTACATTGCATTACTTAGACGTAACACTTTAAGCAAAGATCATTCTCAATGCCGTTAACAATTAAACAATCACACTAAAATATTGCACTTTGGCCGGAGCTGTTTTTTTGCAGTTTGGCTTCCACACATCCAAACCTCTCCTTAATAGCATGATTAATATATAAAAATAATAGTAATAATAGTAATAATTATTAAATAAATAAAAACACTGAGCTACAACTCGCATAGTTACATTTCTAAACTTGATTTATACCCTGCCACTCAAGTGCATGTAGCTCTCATTTTAGCCAGATTTGATAAAACTGTTGGATAAACTGCTGTTTTTAACATTCAAAGGAAATATCAGTCAAGCTCTGGGCTCTTTGTTTGGAAAAAGTATGCTGATGTGGATCATGATTATTTGCATGAGGATAAAATTGTTATTATTTCTTTATCGTACAGATTTAGGAATCTACTATTTTTGTGAAATGGTGCTGTTATGAATTTGGTTTATATTCAGAATGTGAAAGATACACTCAGTTAATACGACAAGTAGCCAGCTATTATTCCAAAATAATTTGTAAGATATTTTGGAATCACAAGACTACTGGCGGTATTAAGAGTGTGTAGTTTACACACTGAATATGAACCAAATTATTGCCTGCATTAATTATAATCGTATGCAGCCAAAGAGGAAGGATATTTGCCTGTGTAGCAAAGACAATTACAGATTCTTAGCTAGAAACAGAAGCCTGTGATATGATTCAGTAAAAGTCGATAGCTAAAATTAGCCAATTAGCGGAGTTTAGCCAAGCTCGCCAACATTGCTGTTAATCAGGATTAAGCCAGAAAGCCTGGTAATTCCAAAAAGCGTAATTAATTCTTATTAAAACTTATTGTGCAGTGTTGGTGTGGTTGTCGTCTTCCAAATCAAGTGTAGAAGATGAAATTTGAATATCAGGCTAATGGGCCTTTTGTCAAGGCTGCCGTTATCTTCTCCTCTGCTTGCAGCTTTGCAACTGTTGCTATCGGCAATAACTGATCACCGCTGCGCTGGAGAATGAACAAGAGTTCCTAGGATTAAGATTGAAATTAAGATTAAGCTTCAGAAATGTACAGAAGTAGCAGCAGATACAGTGACACTATAAAGGATGGCGCTATCTCTGAACCGAAGGCAATTCATCTCTGTTTGGAGGAACAATGAGGTTATTGAAGTCTGTTTAGCTGAACAGCCGTAGTTACTGTGTTATAAATGTCATTTAATCTTGCCATACTTTAAGGCCCTGATATGGATACGTGGGCTTGTTTCCATCGGCCCATATTTTCCTTAACCACGTCCAAATGTTTGTAGACCCTCTAAACTGAGTAAATTCAGCTTCTTTAAGCTGCCCCCGTTGCTGACACAGGGATTCTATCCACACACACTTGCTTAATCTGTATTGAATAGCTCAGAGATCACCATGCCCAATGCCAGACGTTGACTGGAGGGTTGTAAACCCCCCTCGCATTGAGCTGTGAGGCAGTGAAGTCAAATAACGCCCCACCCCCCCTCCCCACCGCGACAGATGCAAAGTGTAATTTACTTTTACAGCTCTCTCCTGAAACAAAGGGGGAGATGTGGTGTGTTGGGTTCCTAATCTTCTACTCCATAAGTTACATACTGTGGTTTCTGCAGTGCTGAGTCTGGAGTAGTAGCAACAACAGAGGCTTTATTCTCCCTGTTACAGGTCAGTGGAGCATCATAATGGTTTTGAAGCTGTAATTTTAAGGTAAAAAAAAACAATACCCAGACCTTTCGCTTACTTGTTAAAAGGAAAAGTCAAAGCTGTGGTGATGACAACTCTGAACATCCTTAAAAGGATATAAATAAACCTTGGGATGTAATGTTGCCTAGATTTTGTCACCCCTAATATAAGTCTTTTATAGTGGAAAGTTTTGTTGCATAATGTCAAAGTTGAACATATTGAGAAACCTCAAAACATGCCGCAATTTTTGCACAATGTGTTAAATTTAGACGTATGGTAAATCGTGCAGAAGTGTCCTCGGCGGAGAACATGCGCTGATTTCCTCAGTGAACTGTAATAGTTGAAAGATAAGGGGTTAACACCCTCCAGAACCTTCTCATGGCGCCGCTCTTCTGCCTTTGACCAGCAAGTTTCCTTTAATTTTTTTGCACTGCACTTGTTTTAACCTGCGCTCAGTAATTTTCCCCAGATCTGCCTCGGCCTCGAATTTCACTATTTACTTAACAGTATGGAGGAATTGCACAGGGATGCGGAAGAGAAGAGCGGGGGGGGGGGGGGGGTGTATAGTATGTTGTCGTGTTAAATTGCCATTTACATCTATAAGGTGTGTGTATATGTGTGTATGTCTATAGTCGGCATGCTGCAGCACGCTCATGTGGGCGTCTCGTTGACCTCAAACAGAAGATTGTTGAGCATTTTGGCGGTTTATCCTTTTTTCACTGAACTCCTTGTTATTCATTATGTTTCTCAGTGTGATGCCCGGCTGCGCAAGACTTCTCCAACAAAGATGTCGCTTCTTAAGGGACACGCAGTTTTGGGGTTGGCAGTGTAGTCTCTGATGAATGTGCAGCCTAATGTACTTTTATTTGGAGCAGTTTGATGACATAATCACACATTCCCAGTGAGCTCCCTATATAGACAGCATTTAATGTCGTAATAAAAGTGCGTATTTCAAGTTTGCCTTGTCCACTATAAAATCGAGTTTTGAAGATAAAAACTGAGAGTGATTACTGTTGTTTAGAGGAATGTAGTTTACCTCAGAGAGGCACGTTTTAAAGGCAACGTCATCGATTCTGTGGAACTGGTGTTCTGTCGCTTGTTTATGTTCAGAAGCTCAGTGTCTTTTAAGGTGGAATGGTATGATTTGAGGAAAACGACTGTTGTTTGTACATGGCTGTACTTTTTATTCACTGTTCGTGTTACCACAGAAACTCATACAAATGTATAATTTTGTAACTGTTTACTTTTGTAGCATTTTCAATCTGTGTTTACTTTCATGCAGTTAGAGGTCTCCCGAGTTATAACCCGCTTATGGAGCAGGAATAGAGCAACTTCTCAGAGGTCTTTCTAGCATGCCTGATTTGCAAGTCGAAAAACTGACCAGAGAGCTAGCAAGTGGTGAGGAAATATCCTATGTTTTTGATTAAAATTGTGAACATCACCTTTAAGGGCTGCAAGTAGTGTCCGCTTCTTAAAACTGTGCCAGATCGTTGGTGCGGCTCGTGGTTGATCCGCTGTGGTGACCCTTGATGGGAGGGAGCAGCCGAAAGAAGAAGAAGAAGGTGTCTGCTTCTTAAACTTTTAGCATCATCCA
Source organism: Hoplias malabaricus (assembly GCF_029633855.1). Classification (NCBI taxonomy): domain Eukaryota; kingdom Metazoa; phylum Chordata; class Actinopteri; order Characiformes; family Erythrinidae; genus Hoplias; species Hoplias malabaricus. The sequence continues at coordinate 20,319,491 of NC_089801.1, read as the reverse complement.
CTACGGGTGGGCGATATTGCTATAAAATTATATCACAATATGTCAGGGTATTTTATTAGCGATATGAACAAAACACTGGGAAAACCTTTTATTAAAATCAAAAACACACTATTGCAGCAAAATAAACATTATATTCCTATTAATTATATTAAATAAAATATATTTTTACATAATAACACAGTTATATTGTAACAAAACCACCTCCTTATGACTGAAGTCACTTCCTTTTATTGGAGCAAATTCCTCCTGTGTATAAATCACTCATGTAAAGAACATAGGCTGTATTATGGGTAACTGCGTGAAGTCATTACGTAAACAAGACAGAATATCACTGTTCACGATATAGGTTTTTAAAATATTGTTTTAAAAAAGATGGCGATATTATCACGAACGATACGATATGGCGAAGGCCTGTTGTCCACATTTTTCTAAACTGCTGTCCAGGGCTGTCCCGCCAGAGCAAATATGATTGAAAAATAACAATAATAAAACAGGAGTAGAGGCCATGGCCTAACCTTGTGAGGTGACTGTGAAAGCTGAGGGGAGTAAACACCAGTCACATGCAGTGAGGGGAAAGTACGGCCTCAGTAACCTCTGTTATGAGGCTGGATATCATTAGGAACGCTGACTACTGGGACAGGAAGCTTTGTAGGACAGAGAGTATGGCAGCTAACTGGGAATTGGGACATGTTTATATTGGATGGATTCTGCTATTTTAAGGAGCACCCTTCAAGACTTGCGTGGTCTCCCAAAGACTTGGAAGAAATGCAGTGGGATGCTGTGGAGTAGCTGCACATGAGCCCAAAGTCTCCTAGTGTGTGACCTAGCGTTGGGCTCTGGAGCAGTGGATCTGCGCTTTCGGGAATGGTGAAGATGGATTCAAGATTGTGATCCAGGACATGATCAACAATTCTCAGAGCAATGTTTTAATATCTAGTCCCAAGCCCCTGGGATTTACTGCAGCAAAGAGGAACAAACTGCTTTTTAATAGACTTCAGAAAACCTGAAGCGGCACGATATCAAGTTTACAGTCGTTAAATGGAAGGAGAAAGATGGATATCGGATGCTTTACTGATTAGGAAATTTTTGGTAAACCACTCCATTGGCAACAAAGGGCGATGGAAGATGTGATTTTAATCGGACTTTTGAGTCAGGCGTAGAAATGTCTGGAAGAACACACACCCAAAAAAAAAAAAATAAAAAAATAACATGCACTTTCTTACTGTCTGACATCAGGTTCTGCTTTCTTAGTTTCCACAGAACTGCGTGCTTTAATCAGGTTTGTTTTGCTTCCAGACTCTCATCAGATTTTTACGGGTTTAGACAAGCTTCAATCCTGCGATCAGCTCCTGAAGTCTGTGTACGTCGGGTTTGTGTATAAGCATGCAGATCAGGAGATACCTACTGGGCTCGACTTGTGAATGCAACCAGACTGGACCATGTCCATCTTATTCTCTTCAAATGGTCATTTGTTTGAAACCTCTCTGGTCAGAAATGAAAGGGAGTGGTGAAACTGGACCCTAGGAACTGGGCATATTATTCTACACACACACACACACACACACACACACACACACACACGTACATAGATTAGCTATCTTCTTCTTTCTACACTCACTGTCCCATCTCTCGGTTCCACTGTCTACAGGAGCACTTTCTAGTTCTACAATTACAGACGAGTCAAGCTGTTGCTCTACCTACGTTTTTATAACACTTTCACCTGGTTCTTCAACAGTCAGGACCCCCACAGAACCCCCACAGAGCAGGTGTGATGTGGTGGTGGATCATTCTCAGCGCTGCAGCGACACTGACGTGGAGTGTGGATCAGACACAGCAGTTGCTGCTGGAGTTTTAACTACTCAGTGTCACTGCTGGACTGAGAACACTCCACCAACCAAAACCATCCAGCCGACGACCGACACACACTGTGCAGCGACAGATGAGCTACTGTTTCTCTTTACATCTACAAGGTGGACCAACGATGTGGGAGTGTTTAAGTTGGTGTCACTGCAGCGCTGAGAATGATGCACCACCCAAATCGTACCTGCTCTGTTGTGGTCTTGTGGGGGTCCTGAAGGACAGGGTAAAAGGGGGCAAGCAAAATATGCAGAGCAACAGATGAACTACAATGTTAATGTAGACCTACAAAGTGCTCCTGTGTGGTCAGTGGAGCTGAGAAAATCGACTTTTATATAATATACATCCATTGAGTAATATCTAAAAGCCTCATTTAACTATTGGAAGTTAATAGATTGGACAATTTGCATTTGTTTAATCCTCATTAATAGTTGTTAAGACAATATAGAGTAAAGGGGTGGGGTCAGAATTTAAGAATGCTGATACAGTTGCTGTTTTTCCATTTATTTGTTTTTTAATCTTTGTTTGGTGGTAAATGAGTCTGAATGTATCTCTTCTGTGTAAATGTCCCTCATTGTTTCTGGAGTGCTGACTGTAGTCCGCTTGTGTTTGTGCAGAAAGAAAAGGGCGGTGTGTGTGCAGAAAAGCAGGCTGATGTTTGTGTGCGTCTCTGAGATGGTTATTGTCTGGTGGATCTAGACGTCATGTGACCGGCTGTTATTCCATTTGGTATTTTTATATTTTTATGTGCACGCTCAGACCCGTTTTTGCTCTTAATGGTTCTGTAAACGACAGAACCTTTTGCTCACTCTCTCTCTCTTCAGCAATTTTGATTTGTAGCAAAAATAAATAAATAATAAAAGAAATTTACAAAAAAAAGACAAAGCGTTGAGGTGGGGGGAGGGAGAAATTTTAATCTCGCTCCTACCACGGCTTAGTGGCTGGCAGAGACACTGGCCTGAATTTCTAATTTTAGAGAGCTCTTTCAGGATTTATTTTCATATAATTCAAGTCTGCTTTTCAATCGCTCCCAGTTATTAAATTTTAATTCTGGGGGAGCATTAGCATATAAATTGAAAAGGCTTTATTGCGGTGCCCACTCATTTTGGATGGAATTTTAAGGCCTGACATTTCTGTTTTTTTTTTTTTTTTTTTTTTTTTTTTTTTTTTTTTTCTGTTCTTCTCCTTTTTTTTCTTTTTCCTTTTTTTCCCTCCTCTCTCTTTTTCTCTCTCTCTCTCTCTCTCTCTCTCTCTCTCTCTCTCCCAGCCATCTCCGTTAATGGAAAAAAATGGGGGAAGGGAAAAAAAATCCCCCCCTCCACCTCTAATATGTTTTTACGTTATTGCTTTTTTTTTTTCACAAATTGTGGGTTGCACACGGCTCTGCAGTAATTGAATGCAGGCCAGCGAAGTATTTCTGGTGCTAAAAAACTGGAGCAGCTCGACTTATCATTTCCAGCCCTCTGCGGGAATAACATAAAAAAAATAAATCTGATGGATCCTCTGACCACAGCACTGTTGCAATTAGCTATTCTTGCTCATGTTGTTGTTAGCATGCATTCTGCTGCCAATGGGGTGCTGTACTTTTTCCTTAAAGTAGATTATACTGCGTTTTAACTGATGCCCAGGCCTGGCCCCAGTCCAGCAAACGGGTTTTATAGAGGTTTAAAACCTGAAACATTTGGGGCTATAAACAAATGTTGACATGAGCTTGAGGTTGATTATAAATTGTTTGTGCATTTTATTTGTTTGTTTATTATTTATTTGTAAAAATATTTTTTTGGTCCCAATTTTGTTGCAGAAAACTCACAACTTGGTCTATATTCTCAAATCAGTACATGATGAAGCACCTTTCACACATGTAACAGTAATCCACAACCTGGAGAAGCTGTGTGTGTGTGAACTAGGACTTTCGCAATATGGTAATACCATGCTATTGACCAGTCAACCGCAAGCAAGGGCAGGAATCCTCACCACAGCGACGTATACATGGTGTTTTCTTTGAGGTTTTTCTTTTCTTTATTGTATGGTCTTCCTTGTTTTATACATTTTGTGTGTGTATTGAATTTTAATAAATTTGTTTAAAAGAAAATCATAAAAACAAGAATAAAAACCCACTTTTGGCATCTGAACTGTTGCGAATGAACAGCTGGATGCCAGTCTTCATTTTATAAAATGGACACAATGGCAGTAACCCTAGTCACAAACCAAATGCAACTGCCAGTTTGGGAGCGTTTTAGCTTTCAAACAAATAAGAAATCAGAGCCAGGCACTTTAGATGAGGCAGAAAGGTGGCTGTTAAATGGTGAAATGCATATTTGTGATCTTATCTCCACCAGCACCAAGTTATTCATCAGTCACAAAAGGAAGATTTTGTGCTCGTTTCAGTGACAGGAGTGTAGCACAAGTAACTTCCCAATATCGCAGTGTTGAGCCCCGTTAAAACACAGCATTGAAAAATTCTTTCACGGCAACAGCCCTAGTGTGAACGCGGTGTGTGAAAGGACAACACTGGAGTCTGTTTGGACCTGGGGCAGCTGTGGCCTGGTGGTTAGGGAGCTGGGCTTGTTGCCGGTTCGATCCCCAGAGCCGGCAGGTCATGACTGAAGTGCTCTTGTGCAAGGCACCTAACCCCCAACGGCTCTTCGGACATGTGTGATCACTGCCCGCTAGTGCTCACTAGTGTGTGTAAATGTGTGTTTCGCTGCACGGATTGGGTTAAATACGGAAAAAAAAACTGTGCAAGCACAAAGGCCAATAAAGTGATTCTGATAGTGAAGATTATCTTTGCTTACGTTTAAGCAGTCTTGTACTTTCAAAAATATGGACACTGTGTTCTGTGCAGTTCAGCTCCATCCAGTAGCTGCAGTAGTAGTACGTCCTGGAACAGCAGACCTCGCTAATATTCTTAGTTCTTAAAACCAGCAAAAAAAAAAAAAAAAAAACTGCCGCCTTAGTGTCTAAAATCTGAAATATCGTCTCCTGCCTGGTCTCTGTGACCACACTGTCCTTCCGTCCACGTTCTAACGCTGCCTTAAATGTTAAATCAGCCATTAAGGAGTAAACATCCATCCTGCCGTGCAAATTTATTCAGATAAATCAGGAAGTGGGTCAAATCTCTGAACTGTCTCCACCCTGTGAAAGGCTGAGGCTTGTTTCAGAGTCTGAGCTGTTAGCCACTCTTGCTGTGAAAGAGCCCCCCCACCGACCCACCACCCCAACAAAATGAACGACTGCAGAAATTTGATGTGAAATAGCAGCCGGCACAAATTTGCAGCATGTGATTTCCTCAGTGAAGAGCGAGTGGCTGAGTGGCGTCAGCATTTTTATGCGAGGCGCGCACACACACACACACATACACATACACTCATTGCTCGTATGTGTTTTAACGCAGGAAAATGGCATATTTACCATTTTAAGCGCAGACCAGAAGCAGCCACCATTTTGTGTTGAGGGCCCAGCAGCGCTCTTGAAAGCCTTGTGTTTTTCCTTGTGGCTGAATAATGTACAATCCCATGTTCTTATTCTCTCAGAAGAGAAGTTATTTAGAGATACTTCAGTTAATGAGTGATTTCCATTAATTAAAGTGCACCCATTGCAGGTTCTTTTAATCTCCAGTACAATGGGATGAGATGGAAGCCAGAAGTTGGCAAGATGTGTATAAATACACTCAGCAATGATGTAGTGATGGAGCAATGTCCAGTCATTTTAGGAAGAGTTGGAGTGGTTCCTAATCTTTCAACATCAGGACCTGACCTCACTAATGCCACTTACGCCACTGCATGGAACGTACATGACTCTACTCGAATCGGCACAAGTAAAACTGATTTGTGGGAACTGGGGGGGCGGAGTCGTGTTCAATCCAAAACAAAACAAAAAACAAACATGTGAATACACAACGAGTAAACAGCACTTTACCGCTGCCGTTGTTGTAGTTTTCAAAGCCAGCAATTCCTGTTAGAGATGGGGATTTTCGACATCACTGTCTCCATTTTGTGGGGGAGCCCTGGCAGTGGAAAAGCAACAATCTTTAAGCGAATGGAGCCGTGTCGAGTTGAGTCGAGTAGAGCCAGACCCATGAGGTGGAAAAGCGACATAACCGTGTGTGCACTGGAAGTTCGGGCTGGACTGAGATATATTTCTAAATTTCAGTCGATACGATATATTTTACGAACTGAGAAGTGCCCTGTGACAACCATTAGTCAGTGAAGGATTCTTGAAAATGTGTTTATGATATATATATACACACACACACAAAAGTATTGTCCAGCTGTAGTCGAAGTCATTCATTTTCGAAGAGAGTGAGCGACGCATTGTGAACTTTGCAAATTCAGTGGCATGATCAAGTTAAGCTCTGCTCAATTTTATACAAATGAACAGCGGTGCATGGAGGTGACTACCAATCATAACACAGGTGCTCGCGTTCCCTCAGAAGCACTCCACTGACTTTGGTTCCTGCTGAACATTGGTTCCTTTCTCAAAACAAAAGAGAGACTCATACTGTGTCTGGACTTGTTTTAAAGTTTAGTATCTGTTATAAAATACATTTTATTATATTTTATATATATATTAAAATTAGGTTCTAAATGTATTTTAATTATATTTTACATTTATCTAGAGTTATTAGGAGGTTTAAATAATTATAACAGTCTAATTGCAACATATTTTAATCTGTATGTTGATAATTATGTGTAAAAGGCATTTTCTGATATAAAGTCAGGTCAGGGTTGTGTTCATTAAGTGAATAAATAAGGCCTACGTATGCTCTGTTTGCACTGGTCACTGTTCCTTTAAGAACACGGTTTGCTTGGTGATGCAATACAGTCCAGCTGCCTGCCCGTGTGCTGCTGGACACAACCACCAGCTCCTCACCTGCTGCACGGGCAACGCTGGACCATTTAATTTCATTGCTGTCATCTAATCTTTAATAAAATGTTCCATAATGTAGTCTTAAACCTCTCCAGTGGAGATTGTTACTGCAGCAGAAGGTGAAAAATAGGTATTAATGCCCTTTATTTCAAAAGGAGACACATTGGAAAACATTATTTCATTTATTCATTTCTGAAGGGTGTAAGATGTTATTGAGCGTTCAAGTTTGGAAAGCTTCCACAGGCTTACCGCTCTTCTTATAATTTATTTCAGCCCTATGATCTCAAATGATTTGAAACCAAAACACCCACATTATTTTCACTGGATGAGGGCCAGGTGTTTAGAAAACACTCCAGTTCATTCATTCATGATCTCTAAGTGCTTATCCAGTTCAGGGTTGCGGTGGGTCCAGAGACTACCTGGAATCATTGGGCGCAAGGCGAGAATATACCCTGGAGGGGGCGCCAGTCCTTCACAGGGCAACACACACACTCACACATTCACTCACACACACACACTCACACACACACCTATGGACACATTTGAGTCGCCAATCCACCTACCAGCGTGTGTTTTTGGAGCATGGGAGGAAACCCAGGGAGACACAGGGAGAACACACCAAACCAAATCAAGTCAAATTTATTCGTACAGGACTTTTTACAGTTGATATCGTCACAAAGCAGCTTCACAGAATTCCAGTAAAGATAGAGTTTTAACATGAAATGTAAAAATGTAAAGAATGCAAAAACTTCCAGGAGAGCAAGCCAGGGCCGACAGTGGCAAGGAAACACTCCCTCTGAGCTAAGGAAGAAACCTTGAGAGGAACACTGGCATCCCTCCGCTCCACTGTCAACAAACCTGAGTGATTGCGTGATGCGGCGGACGACACCAGTGTCACAGTTTACTATAATTCCCCTTGTCCACGGACCCCCGGGCCCCCCTGCCATCTTTATGTATGGGGGAGCATTAACTACCAAATATAAACTAAACAAATGAGGTTTTAGCCTCAATTTGAAGATTGCGACTATGTCTGAGTCCTGAACATTTCCTGGAATATCATTCCAGAGTTGGGGCTTTATAAGAAAAAGCTCTTCCCCCAGCTGAGGCCTTCTGAATTCTGGGAACAATTAAAAATCCAGTACTCTGTGATCTGAGTAAACGTGGAGGCTCATAATAGGAAATAGTATTTTGAAGGTATTCAGGAGCGAGCCCATGTAGGGCTTTATACGTTAATAACAGAATGTTGTAATTGATGCAGAATTTAACAGGCAGCCAATAAAGTGATGATAGAACTGGACTATTTTCCAATTTTCTGGTTTTAGTGAGGACCCTGACAGCAGCATTTTGAACTAGTTGGAGTTTACTTAAATTTCTGCTTGTGCATCCTGATAATAGTGCGTTACAGTAGTCAAGCCTTGAAGTAATAAAGGCATGTACTAATGTTTCTGCGTCCTTCAGGGATAAGGCATTTGTGTTGATCAAATGATAAATCCGGGTCAATTATGACGCCAAGATTTTTTGCTGCTGAACCAGGTTTAACTGGAAAGTCAGCAAAATTTTAAATTAAATTTGATTATTTATTTCTGGCCACTTTTGGACCCAGAAGCAGAACCTCTGTTTTATTACTGTTTAGAAGGAGGAAGTTACACAACATCCAGCTTTTCACGTCTTTTACACAGTCCTCTATTTTCTTTAATCTTCGTTTGTCATCATGCTTGGCTGAAATTTACAATTGCGTGTCGTCTGCGTAAGTTAGTGCAATGGTTTTTTATAACTGTGTCTAGCGGTGACATGTATAATGTAAATAATAATGGTCCTAAAATAGAGCCTTGAGGAATTCCAAATCTTACTTTAGAATTGTTGGAAGATAAATTGTTTCCATTTACGATTTGATAACGTTTGTTTAAGTAAGACTCGAACCACGATAGAGTTATCCCTGTAATTCCAACCATGTTTTCTAACCTTTCTAGGAGTATATTGTGGTCTACTGTATCAAAAGCTGCGCCAAGGTCAAGTAGAACCAACAGAGGAAGGTTGCCTTGATCAGAGGCAAGCAGAAGATCATTTGTGATCTTTACTAGAGCTCCCTCAGTGTTATGATGTGGCCTGAATCCAGCTTGGAATTTTTCATGTATATGATTCTTATGTAGATATGAACTAATTGTTGGGCCACAGCTTTTTCTAAAATCTTGGATATAAATGGTAGATTAGAAATAGGCCTGTAATTAGACAATACGCTAGCATAAAGATTTGTTGTTTTGATCAGAGGTTTAGTAACTTCTAGTTTAAAAGCTTTGGGTACATGGCCTGGGCTAAGGGATGAGTAACACTTTCATTGCTGTGCAAAAAACCTGTGTGAACTTTCCACAGATTTCTCAATGTCTGAATAATTCAGTTGTTGTGTCATTCACAGGGGTTTAATGAGCTGTGGCTCATTGTAGAGATTTCTTTATGGTGGCGGTGATGGGAACCATGCGTACAGATGTTTTTTTTAAAGATCAGTTGAATTCCTCTTTAAGGCCGCTATAGATGCTTTTGGCACTTTTCCACAGCAAAATATGTAGAAGACTCTGTTTTGCTTTGGCACCTATAACCAGGTTCTTTTTTAGTACCTGCTTTCTTATAGTTCCAAGCGTGATGTGTAAACCTTGCAGAGCGCTGATTGGCCAAGGAGACTCATCAATCAGTGCGAAATGCAGACGTCTTCAGCTACAGCAGAGATCACGTTTGTATTCCTCCGACTCACAACGGCAGCTCGTAAAATTACGCCGTGGTCTTTTGAAGAGGTTCAAACGCTCCTTGCATCGGTGGCCGACGAAAGAATCCAGCGAGAGCTGGACGCTGCAACAAGGAAGGAACAAACTCTACTGATCTGTCTGAACTTATGACGGAGCTGTGTTCAGTGCCAGACAACAACAAAACCCCAATACACGATGAGTAAACAACGCTTAAACTTACCGCTGCTGCTGTTGTGGTTTCCAAAGCCCACGGTTCCCATTAAAGGCTGGGACTAGCTACATTTCTAGGGGGTGGGGAGCTGTGGTAGTGTAAAATGAAGCGACCAAAAAGCAAGCATTTCATACCCATTGAATTTAATTAAGATGAAGGCTGCTTTCAGTGGTACCACATTGATGTCGTTTCAGCACGTCTCTGGAGCCTGGGGGTCCACCATTCAGTCCTCGCCTCAGGTCACTCGTCTGTGTGGGGTTTGGTATCTTCTCCCTTTGTATCCTCATGAGTGATGACCTAGTATTTATGACCAAAATAGTAGGGTTTTGAGCCTCAGTCCGTGTAACGATGAATTCATTCACCCATGAATTTCTCTCTTATCGTCTTTTCACGTCTAGCATTTTTGTTGATTTTTTTTTTTATGTATGTATTTATTTATTCATTTATTTATTTTTATTTTATTTCCCCTCCCTCCCCCTGAAATAATTTCTCCTCTTTGTGTGTCCACAGCCTGTATAGTCGTGGCTAAACTGAAGCAGAGATGAGCAGTAATCCGGAAGTCCCAAACCCCAGCAGTGAACAGGGAGAGGGCGCTGCTGTCCCCTCTGAGACGACCACACAGACGGCTCCCTCCTCTGTCCCCTCCTCGTCCCCCAAAGCCACAGCCGCCTCCGTAAAGGCAGAACCTCGGCCAGCGGCCAGCAGCCCGCCCAGCAACGGCAAAGCCAGCGAGGCCAACCTGCCGGCTGAGATCTGCGTGGTCATCGGAGGGTCTCGCAACTCCCAGGCTCAAGGTCAGGGTCCTTTTTAGAGCTGAGGGGGTCGGAAATACATTTTTAAAACTAACTTGCAAAAATGTTGGGATTACCACATTTAGAAGATCACTGATATGGCACAAAACAACATTCTGGATTCATAAAACACACCACAAATTAATTCAATTAAATTATTTGTATTAATGCCTTTTTTTTTCCAGATCAAGTTGAGAAAAATGTATGGAATCACTTTATGTTGAAGAAATATATTATGGAATCAGTTTGTATATTATATTTCTAAAACAAAGACTGTTTGAAGTCTAAAAAATCAAATTAGTTTGTCGTTGAAAGGGAGTGCTGACAGACCTTAACGAGCAACTGGACTTGGCTAACTGGCCGAAAACATGGCCCCGACAAAGGAGCTGTCGATTGAAACAATGGAAAAGATTATAAAACTCCTCCAAGAAGGGAATCCAACACGCAACGTGGCAAAAGACATTGGCTGTTCCCAATCAGCTGTGTCTAAAGTTTGGTGCAAGTATAAACAGAACGGGAAAGTTATGAAAGGGAAACATACTGGTAGACCAAAGAAGACTGAGGCCCCCAAGCCACGCTCCTCATCCCCCAAAGCCACAGCTGCCTCTGTGAAGGCAGAGCCTCAGCCCACACCTACCAGACTTCCCAGCAACGGCCAAGCCAGCGAAGCCAACCTGCCAGCCGAGATCTGTGTGGTCATCGGAGGCTCTTGGGAACCTCAGGCTGAAGGTCAGGGCCCCCTTAACAGCTGAGGGAGTTCAAATGTACACATTTTTACACTGATTGTATTCTACATTTAGAGGATTTTCTCCGTACTTCTTCACTTAAACGGAACAAAGCCCAGATACGACTCGAAACAAAGTTTGTTTTAATATCTGAACATTCTTGCTGTGTGAAACAGGCCTCAAATGAAGTGTAATATTTTAATTTATGGTGTATTTCTGAGGAGATATTCAGGAAATCACTCAGTGTTAAGTGGGGGGAAAAATAATATGGAACCACCTCCTAATCTGCATTTCTAAAACAAATAGTGGTACAAGTCTAAAATGCAAATTAGTCTGCAGTTAAAGTGTGCTGCCAGACTTTAACAAGTCATTGGACCGAAAACAAACTGAAAAACAATTTGGCCCCAGTGAGAGTCGTCGACTGAAACCATGGAAAGGATGTTAAAACCTTCACGAAGGAAATCCAACGGCCCAAAATTCAAAATCCTATAGTTGTGCAAAAGATCCTGTTCCCATTCAGCTGTGTCTGAAACTCGGTGCACATGTGACCTAAATGAGAAGGTTATAAAAGGAAAATGTAAGGGTAGAACACTGAAGAAGCGGAAACCAGAACAAACGAAAAACGAACTGGTGGAAACAGGAGACACCTAAACAGAAGGAAACAAAGTCACAATGGACTAAAGAGGAGCAATCACAATGTGGATTATTGGGCAAAAGTGATGTTCAGTGATGAATCTACATTACTGTTCTGAAGAAAACATATAAACATGACATTTACATAGAAAACTATCAGTTTTCGTTCACCAGGACCAAGAAAGGAGGCAGTCATCAGTGCACTTGTGTAGACGGACGTTTTGGGCACATTTTTCCACTCATTCTACAGACAGAAGATGGGTTTGGTGACCATTCGGGATGGTGATGCATCCACAGGGCAATGAGTGGGAAATGTTTCTTCAGAAAAGGCATATTAATCTCAGATTGTTATTGATACCTTTTGAAAATTTGGTATAGAAAACAATAGCAGGTCCAATACAAGCCTCCATTCTGCAAAGCTGATCTGTATATTGTTTTTCATTGGTGAAGCCCATACCTCAAAGAAAATCGGGTACTAGGAGAATTTAATATTTATTCGCTTTTTAATATAATTTTTGAATGATGATGATTCCATGTTTTTCCTCTAATCGACCCTTTTAATGCAGTGCTGTTATTTAAAATGTGTGAGGTCTGTTTCACGAATCCAGAATGTTCACCAAAAAGTTTTATGTCATATCTGTGATTTGTTTATTTGGGACAAACTAAACAATCTGTCGTTCCATACTTGTTTCCAGAGTTAGTACAGAAAGCTTATCTAGCTCTGGCTAAACAATGTTTTTACACTGTTCATTAATGTACAGAATAAGCAAATATTTTAAAGGCTTTGTAACAGTCTACATTCCCCAAATAGCTTTTTTTCCTACACAGGTTAAAAAATAAGTACACACTCTTTTGCAGTCAATAACAACAATTATTTTTTATTTTTTTTATTAAAGTACTGTCTTTACTGTTTTAACACATTTTACAGACAAGAGTTTGAATGATGCTGTCTAATTGTGATTGTTTTGTGTCCTCACACAGGCTCCTACATCTGCGGAATATGCGGGAAAAAGTACAAGTATTACAACTGTTTTCAGACTCACGTCCGTGCTCACAGAGGTACAGTCAGAGCAAACTTCCACATGAACTACCTTCCAAGAATCAGCTGGTTTCCTAACTTTTACACACGCTCCCCTCAGGGGCTGCTTCCCCTAAAAATAGCCAAACAAACGAGTGAGCTTTGTCCTCTTTGCGTTTACTGCTGTTGTTATTGGGGCCACAGAGTCTTCTGTGGTTCTGTTGCTGTTGTATATTTGAAGATATATTGAAGAGAACAGCTGTAAAGGGTTCTTTGACGTGTAACAATAGTGGAAGGCTTCTTTATAAAAACTTAGTCAGGAGGTTTTTCATCATAGAGCAATCAACAACCATTGAACAAACAGCCGTCAGTAGCCAAAGATAATTCCAATGGGGAGTGGAAAATTGTTGCGCTATTATTTGGAATTGACCATTTTTTGGACCATGTTTTTAATGCCAACAAAGTTCCTAAGAACTGTGATCAAGTTGGATCAGGATGTTGGATCAGGATGTAATGTTCGGACTAAAACACTGATGGGGAAACTGATGGGCTCCCGTCTGTTCCTGATCTAAAAGATCTGACTTTTAAATAAAGGAACGACTGTTTAAAAGCATTAATAACCTTCACCTCCATCGTTCAGCGCTGAAACGGCTGCAAATCGAGGAGAGAACCTGCAGAGAAGCTGAATTGCAACATGTTGTGGCATAAGGAGAAGTCCTCTGTCGAGTTTGGAACTTCTTTACAGGCAGGGTTTCTGTGTGTGATCTGTCAAAGCTCCTTATGACTTAAGCATGCAGATTTGTGCCTGGAACCACTTTCTATTCACTTTTAGCTTTGATTTTTATTTTGTTCTAAAGAACATCTGGCTTGAAGTAACAGCTGGAATTTCTTATTTGCCTCACATTTCATTTTCTTATCCACTTTATGAAGGATTCTAGACTATATTTTATTAGTGAACTCTTCCAATTTAAGGTGTTCCCATTGTGGACACAGATACTCTCGAGCCCTATGTCTGGAGAGATGCGGCATCTAATGCCTTTAAGTTGAGAGTATAGTGTGATTCTGAATTGATTATCTAGAATCAGTATCTGACATCAGTAATGCTTCTCTGGCTGAATGCAGCAATCAAATCCTCACAGGAATGTTCTAAAATGCATTGAAACCTCTTCCAGAAGATGAAAGACAAAACAAATTACACTAAGTAACGTTTTGGTATTTTTGTTCTTGGTTTCCCCCAACATTTACAAAGTGTAATTCTATTTACAGCACGGTCCTGCAACCAAGGAGGAGTCAGATCCTTTCCTACCCTCCTCTAAAAGTTACATAGTGCAGTTTCTGCAGTGCTGAGCTCAGAGGCTCTATTTGACCAGCTCAATTATCTACATCAATTATCAATCTACATTACAGCTCAATGGAGCAACACAATGATTTAGACGCTCTGATTTTAAGGGGAAAATATGACCTAGTGCTGCTTTAATGCCCTAGATTTCTGAAGCAGCCATGAATTAGCAGGAATCCAAACATTTGGATGTTTTTTAGTTTTAAAGAATGTGGAATTTCACACAGTTTAGCACAGATTAATAAACTTTTCTCTCCTGTACAGAGACGGAAAGCACACCATCCGGAGAGGGGGCCTCGAACATTCTCAACAGTGAGTCCAGCTTTATGGCATTTTATTTTGTCGGTTTTTATAGTTCAGTGTAGGGCTGGACGATACGGACAAAATTAATATCACAATATATTTCAAAATCTCAGTCGATAAGATGTAATTCCGATATCGATATAAACATCATAAAAGTCATAAAAAAAACTGCCCAGAACAAACAAGTCAAACATAAACCTCTTGCCTTTGTCAATATTAACATTTTTAAACTAAATTTAAAATTGAGGGCAGCGAACTGGGAAGCACCCGGTCAGGAACGTCAATCAGTGACAGTTGCCGTATATAACGTGTACAAAAATATTGAAAAGGTTTTTAAAAATCATATCCTTATTATTATTGAAATATTTTTCATTGTGATTATATATTGATATTGAATTATTGTCCAGCTCTACATCTGTGTGAAACACCTAGAAATATACATTAATCATTCCGTACTGCGGCAGCGTTTCCCGAACTTCTTTCAAATTGAAATGCAAATTTAAAGATGCTTATTGAATGGTGTATTTGCAATAGGTTTTTTTCTGTATTGGTGTGTATTGTTGAAGACATAATTCAAACTCAAGCACAAACTGAGCTTTTTCATTTCTGAAAATGTTTTTTTTTTTTTTTTTTTTTTTTTTTTTTTTTTTTTTTGGACTATGCCAATGAAAATGGCCACCAAAGTTAAAATTATAAACAGTCCATTTACACATTGCTCCCATCCCCTGGGTCAGCGGAGCTGAGAGAACGGACAGTGAGTGTAAAAACAAGGACGTGGCCATAATGTTCTGGTATGACTCTGTAATTTCACTATCTTAGAAGTATGATTCTGATATATTAAAAACACAATAACAACCCCTTGTTTGCGAGTGCATTTCCTCACCATCGCAATCCAGCTCTGCCTGAATGATAATGAAACTGTTGGCCTGTTTGCTTTTGCATTTCTACTGTCAACAAGACGCTGATGTCAATCAAAAGCTGTGGGTGGAACATCAAGAGGTCTATTTTTCGGGGCGTAGTTTTAGGAGGAAGTGGGTCGGGAGCACGGCGCTGAGGAGCTTACAGCTATTTTAATACTGGACAACATGAATCAGTGCAGTAAATCCACTTCTGAAGCTCACTGTGTTTTCATTAGTGGTCCGGAAATGCTGCCGTAGTGTTTGTGTATCTGCTTTAGTCTTGAGCTGGAGTAGGATCACTGTGCTCAGAAATGTCTCTCTGTGAATTCAGATTCTTTCCGCTACACGTGTGACATCTGTGGGAAGAAGTATAAGTACTACAGCTGCTTCCAGGAGCACAGAGACCTGCACGCAGTGGACGGTGAGTGGAGATAACACTCGGTTTTTCAGTTTAGTCTTATTCAAGGAGTCTTTTTTTAAATAAAATTTAAAAAATGACATAGTGTTGGCACAAAGCATCTTTACAGAATCCCAGGTATTAGTCCTAAGCAAATCAGAAAGCATTGCTTTTTTGAGGAGGAGAGAATCCAAGGCTGTGATCTAAACGGCTCCCTAGTCACTCATTAGTAGTGTGCTGTCCAGTAAGGCACGGTTTAGTTCACTATGCAGTGTTAAGTATCATAAGTGAATATGGGACAATTCCACTGTCTGTTGCTTAGTAACAAAGAAACTCGCAATGCATCCTGGTCCACATTTAGCTCTTGTATTGAGCTGCGGTGTTTAAAACAAATTACAAGTGCACTGTGGGAGATTGTAGGGCCCTCAAAATCATGTTTGAATTACACACAGTAGTGCCCTAAAACGTAAATATGGAGCCATTTCAGACACAGCCCAAGACTTAAAAAGAGAACCACTAAGAGGAACCAAGATACAAAATGGGAACCTCTCCTTTTCTGCTCCACACTGGAGTAAAACATTATAACTGTAACTGGTTTTATAATAAGTGTACAGTAGTGAAAATACAGGAATTGACTGCTGTAAGTAACTCAGCAGAGTGAGATTAAGAAGTGATCAAATCCAATGACTATTTAAAGTCAGAGCAACCTATTGGAGCTTTTCCGCTGCATGTTACCTACTCTGCTCTGCTTGGCTCCAGTCTGTTTGATTTTGTTTTTCCATCAGGTAAATCTGGTCCTGGTCCTGGAACCGGTTTCTTTTTCAGTCCCTGTTCTCTCGTGGTTCTGAGTGAGTTGAGTAGAGACTAAACTATGACATGTAAACTTTGTAGAATCCTGAGTGGCCATAGAGAGTAGTCAGTCTACATGATGCAATGCAGATGTCCAGCACAAACTCTCCGTCTATGAAATCTCCAGCTACAGCCAAGATCACGTTTGTTTTTAGCGACTCAAAGCTGCAGCTCGTAAAATTACACCGTGTTCTTTGAAAACGATAAACACTGTTTGGATCGGAACAAACTCTACTGATCTCTGTGAACTGGGGCATGGAGCCAGGTTTAGTCATCAAAAAAAAAAACATGTGCGCCTAACGTTACTGCTATGGTTTTCAAAGCCCACTGTTCACGTTAGTGATTTGGGTTTGCGACATCACTGACTAGCAAGGGGGCTTGCTGTGGTAGCAGAAAAGCGACCAGGGAAAACCGTCATTCGTTTGTCAATCTGTTTAGCAAATCAACAAAGGTATGCTAACATTCCACCCAGAGCTAAAATGGCAGTTTAACAACTGCTCTGTATAAGGAAAAGTGGATAGTGAAAACTGCTTGTTTAAGGATCTCTCTGGACATTTAACTCAGTGTATATTTGATAACTGGACCTGTGCGATTCAGATGAGTGCCTCTGATGTGTATAATATGAGGCAGGTGAATAATGAGCAGTACTATTTACGGTAAAGTATCTGTTCTGTAACACGAGCCCTCGTCCCAGCACTGTAATTATGGATCCAGTTTTGTGTCTTGTGGACATGTCACATGACAGTATTAATAAACCCCTTCTTTGGTTTCCTGTGTTTATCTGTAGATCCCTACGATCATGTGATTCCGGTGGAGGAGCCTGTGAAGGAGGAGATCGAGCCTCTTCAGAAAATAGGACCTAGTGAGTACTCTGAGAGACTGTAGGGCTTTACCATCTGGACAGGGTTGAAGTACTGTGAATTGTTTTTGTGAGGTTAACGCTACTGGAACACAGTCCTTGTATCTGCAATTCCATCTGTTTTTAGTGTTTTTTTACAAAGTGTTATATTTCCTTTAACGGACCAATAGAATTGCTCCAAAATGTAATTATTTTTAGAGACACGATTGTGACAGAGACACTGTTTATAGTTTGATTTCCTTGTCAAGGCACTGAATACTGGGAGGTGATCATTTGAATTCTAAAGAGACACTAAACCACCTTCTCGGAATTTCAAACGCTGACTGTGCTCTTTAAAGTATGTGAAAAGCTTGTGTCACTATTGTGGTTTCTTAGAGATGTTAGTTCAAAAAAATGGGAGCCAGTTTTACACCAAGAGGGAATATTTGTTTTTTATTTGTTAGTTTTACATAATTTCAACAACATTTCACAGAGAATTTACTATTAGAAAAGGTCCAAATTTACTTGGAATATATTATTTTTTACAATAAATTGCTGGAAATGTAAAAAGGTATTTCTCTACTGATATTTTTCCACTTTGGAAATTTGCTGCTGCTTTTTATGTTAATTACATAGTTGCATTTTGTTAATTAGCTTTGAGTCTGATATTGCAAATATTTTGGGGCCAGTTTTAGTAAACCTGCCTCTGTGAAGTTTATTATAGGCTTGTTCACATAATTTCTGACTTATGTTATACGAGAATTTCTGATCTGTATCATCACCTTTTGTTGTTATATATGGATCATTGGATGCAGCAAACCATTGCTAAGTTTCAGTTTATTTATTTTTTTTTTCTGCAGAAACGGGGAGCTACACTTGTGAATTCTGTGGAAAACAATACAAATATTTCAACCCGTACCAGGAGCATGTGGCACTGCACACTCCCATGAGTAAGATTTCCCTCTTGATTCTTTGTCTTTCTCAGTGGAGGCTTAATTGAGCAGAAAACAGGGCAATAACTGCTTTGCCAGAAACCGCAAGATGTTTCTTTTTGGAGGTCCTGGTTATTTCTCCCCCCACAATTCCATGTAAGCCACTTTAAGATCCAAATCTGGGTTTTGTAGAACTTAGCTGGAAACTGGAATAACAGTTTTTCTGGAATATCCTCTTCCATAACATCCTTGCACCTGAATGAATGGAGTTAAGATTCCCAGGTGCTATTACTTTGTAACTACACAATATTGTGAATAATTACATGTTTAATTGATGTTGTAAATATGCGTCAAATGAGAATTATTTTTAATTTGATGTATTAAAGAAAAAGAAAGATCAAAATGCATGGCAAAATATTGGTTATTTAAATGAATAACTTTAGAAATTTAAAATCACATGAGGAAATAAAAAAATTAAAGAATGTGATCTGGTTTGATAATGATTAGATAATGATTCCCTGCTGTTAAATCTTACATCTCAGGGTTCCATCTCAGGGTTACATTTCAGGTTTAAAATCCCAGCCCTGCACTCAATCCTAAGCCTGGATTTCCATAAGTATTTACCCATTGCCCTTGGGCAGTTTAGTCTTTGGCTTAAGTCATGTCCACGCACCCAGACCTCACCCTCACTTCTCCTCCTCTGTCCAAGCTAAGACTTAAGTCTGTCTTTACTAAACCTGGTCCCTAAAGTACAATCTCTCCCCTTATTTGTGTCCTGCTCCTTTATCTCCTACTCCTTCAGTGAAAGACTTAAGCCAGAGACTCTGACACAGAGCTATTTAAAGGACAGCAGGGCCACAGAAGTGGGTCAGAGAGACTGCATTGTTGCTTGAAGGATTCGGATTCTGATTAGCTTTGAATTACAGATGTTTATTTAAAGTAGGACCAGAAATCTAATACATTTTGCTCACAGCTGAAGGAACTGTGTTGCGGTTTTGTGCCCAAAACAAGAAACTTTTATGGGAGAATATACATCATGTGGGTTTGTCATGTTTTGAAAACACGTAGTTCAGTGGAAAGTGTTTGGTGCAGGTTCTTCATTCTTCAGCCTCAGGGACAGAAATACACAGATGGTATAGATTTAGATAGATGTGATACATATGATATCCAATTTACCTAATCTTTATTGTTCTACAGGAATCCATACCGAGCGCCATGCTGAAATCCTCCCATAATTTTTGTTAATGTTTTTAACTTAATTTTTAAGCTATTGCTTATGACAATTAATAAATAATAGATCTAAAATACTTGAATGTTTTAAAATACATACATTTTTATTTATTTAAAGCGTTAATACAAGACTAAAATGAGCAATAATTAAATAACTAAATTCAAAAATACACTATAAAAAATACACTGAAATAGTGAGTGTCTCTCTCTCTCTCTCTCTCTCTCTCTCTCCATGTTAAGAACAGACAGGACATTATCAGAAACTCTTCCGAACCCAGTGTGTAAACGGATTTGAAATCTTGCCCTTGACATTGAGCGTTGAATTACAGCCACAGCGCAACATTCCAGAGAACGATAATAAACAAGTGTCTGATTGGTAATGCTCTGCTGTTTTTCTTGCTCTTGTTTTTATAGAAAATGCTTACGGTTTAAAGCTGGAGAGCAAAATGTCAGGGAAGTCAAGCCTCAGAGACGGCAACAATTCTCAAAGCTCCAGTGGTAAGTCCCACTCCTGCGAAATGTTGAGAATTTCAGGAATTTCAGAAACATTGTGAGTGATGGTGAAACTCTGGTGATTTGCCTCTGAACCACTGAGTGACACAGACACTTCTCTTTCTGCTTTAGGGAGGTGGAAGGTTTCTTTATTTATTTATTTATTTATTTATTTTTTTGGTTTAGATTTCTTTTCCCTTTTTAAACGTTTGGTCAGTGGTCACATTTGTCCTCTTCACTGACCTAACCACAGAGAAAAGCCCAGTGCTGTGGCTGGTATAATCCTGACACAGCACACGGTTTGGTGAGTGGACAGGGTTATTTTGACCAAGGAATTTGGCTGTCTGCCTTGTACAAATGTTTCAAAGAATAGATTCAGAATCTTGATGTAATTTTAGTGTCTATTTAAATCTTTTAATGAATTTTAAATGTAAATCTAAGTATGTGTGTGTATGTGTGTGTGTATATATATATATGCAATGTAATTTTTTTTATAACCATAACTGGGACATGTTTAAATGATAAGGCCACGTTCTGATGAGATGCATAATTTTTCTGAAAATAAAGAGAAAACAGGCGTATGTACATTTCTTGAAATTTTGTCAAAATTTTTACATAGAAAAATAACAATACTGCAATAACTGTCTTGAAAAATTAAATAAGGGTCACCTTTAAAGTTACTAATCATTCTTTAAAATGTTGGAAAACATGATTCTGAATTTTGGGAACAATATTGGGACAACATTGCAGTATTTTGAGATTAACCCAAATTTCATTAATTGTGTCCTTTTTAACTTATTTGCTTCCATAGTGTCCCTCGTTTGTGGTGGAATATGAACCTGAAGTTTACACTCAGTCACAGATTTTGTGGGTTTAGTTTAGTTCTATAATGAAGCTTAATGCTGACCCACATATTTAAGAAGTTAATACAGCAGTGAGCTGAGTGTTTGTCCCTGTTTCCCAAGTCTTTTGACTCAGTGGCTCTTTATTCAGTGCAGCATTCTGCGTTTGCTGGCCATACACAGGAAAGAACAGGGTACATTCAATTTGCTTGATTGAAATGTGTGCATCATTTCCCCATGAATAAAACATATAGAATAAAGAGAATGACAGGATTGTGTGGATGTCATAGATTTTATTCATGTGCAAATGAGGAACACATTAGAATCCAGTACATTCTGTGCATTATACGAGTGAATCAGGCCTGGACAGAGGGACTGAATAAAATCATGTTTTTTTTTTCTTTTTTAAGCTCATCTGCTGAGCTCTGGTTTCACTGAACTAACTTAACAACTGAATAGAAACATAGGGGATGGGTGATTATGGCAACTAAACATCACAATTCTTCCGAAACTATCCACAGCACTGTTTTTCCAGTCCACTCCTCATTTTAGTAATCATTCATAATTCCTAATAATTCCAAAGGCATTACAGTCCTTTCCTCACGATTTGTCCTTGTTTGACCTACAGATACAACAAGCCCCATGGTTCCCACCTCCTTCCCCACCTCACAGAGTGAGTAGGCACTTAATCATCGTTTACTATGTGCTTTCTTTTTCCTCCCTCGTCTTTTCCCCCATCAGCTTGCTGTGATAATTATATATTCTCATTAATCTCATCACTAGTGATCCATGGCATGGCTCCAACCATCTTTCCCCAGAGCTAGCGCCAACAGCAGTTTCGTAGCCTGTTGGTGACCTATATTTTGTAGCAGTAGGTGTGTATTAGCATGCTAGTATTAGCATCAGAGGTGGGTAGAGTAACTGTTGCTACTTGGGTAAAATAAAGACCAAAGTTAAAAGAACCTTCCCAAAGCCTGCTTGAGTAGAAGTGTTAAATTAGCAACTGAAAATCTAGTCAAGTACTTTGCAACATGAAGAAACTGTAAAGGAGCATTGGAAATACTCAGAAAAATCTGTAGATGTTTTACTTGAATACATGTACATTATTGTGCAAAAGTCTTAGGCTGTTCTTAGTTATCTTTAGTTAAGAGTGTGGGTCTAAAACTTTTGCAGAGTACTGTAAATGTTCCTAGTAGAGGCCGGACACACACACATACATATATATATATATATATATATATATATATATATATATATATATATATATATATATATATATATATACACACTGGCTTTATATTTTCGTGTTTTAAAGGAAATCTCTTCAAATGACACACACTTGACAGAATCCATTCACACCACAGAGCCTTTATAAAGTCAAATTATATCGATTCATAAACTGACTCAAGAGAGAATCGCAGTCACTTACTTTTCCCACCCCCAGTAGCTAGTTATCACCCACCCCTGATTAGCATCACTGTGTACTAAGAGTCAGTCCGTGGGCCTTGTCTTCTAGAAGCCTACACCTGTGGATCCTGTGGCATTCAGTTCCAGTTCTACAACAACCTCATGGAGCACATGCAGTCCCATGCCGGTGAGTCTCACACGCTCGGACCTGCCGTCGTTAAGCATCTTAACGGACTGAGCCGGGATCAAGATTACAGCTTTCTTTACAGACTTCTGTAATTATTTGGCATAAAGCAAGACTGATCCGGAATAAGACCTCCTTTAGAAGCATGCGTAACCCATACGTAACCGTTTGCCATCTCACCGACACGGAATGCTGTTAATGTCCGCTCCTCCCAGATGACATCATCGCAAGGAATTGCTTAAATCGTAAGCGACGACACGTAATCTAACGTGACAGGCCGTGACCAGTCTCAGCTCTCGTCCGTCACTGCGGTTTATCTTTTTCTCTTTCATTGTTTGTTTGTTTGTTTGTTTGTTTTTTTGCATGTTCATCTACCATGAAGGGTCCTTTTTCATTTTGGTCAGCTGAGGAATTCATCTGATTCATCTGAACCAAGAGTTGTGTGCAATAACAGAATTGGCACCCCTGGTCAGTTTACAAGTTGACTTACATTTAAACTTGAAATTTGGCCTTTGGCACATTACAAATTGGCATTGACTAGTCATATTTGCTTAATCCTTGTAAAGGATGTGTTCACTTACTTTCAGGTTGACCAGGGCGGTCCAAACTTGCATACAGCCATTTTTGTGCAGGCTTTTTTATGTTTTTTTAGCATGGATTGTTTTTCCATTAACTCTGGAGTTAGAAGGTCCACAACAGATTAGATCATTTTCAAATGTCTTTTCTTTCAGCGGATAATGAGAACCATACTAAAGAGGACTCTGCCAAACCTTGCCAAGCCCCCGTCGCCCCACAGGAACCAGCTTGGAAATCTCCTCCACCCGCACAGAGGAACCATATTCCTTCTTACCGTGAGTAAAGACAACAGGCCCCTTCATATCTTATATTACACTCTAAATTTTGAATGTAAAGCCTATAAAACATGTCCCGTCTTGATTTAATTTATACATTTCTACTCTATAACAATTTACCCTAAGGCTCGTACTGGTCTAGAATGATATCTCTACCTGAGTGGTGTATCGAGTCATAGCCAGTCCGCTAACACAAAATGACAACATTTAAACGTCATTAAGTTGTTTTAGTCAGGTGTCAGTATACATGCCCAATCCGAGAGTTCAGTACTCTTCTTTCCTAATTGTATTATATATATATATATATATATTGTACTACTCCATGTCCAACTTACTCTTCACCAAGTATATAAACCAACATCCTGCCCCATGACCACACTTTGCCTCCTATCCCACTATGACAGCCCCCTGCTGACTCCAGTTCTAGCCCAACCTTGCTTTCACTTACATACAAGTCTCCATACTGACATCTATCTTACAAATAGTGTATGTAAGCCCAGTGCACATCTAGCAGAGTACTGGCTGAAGTTATTTGAGATTGTCCCTGAGGTACAAGGTTGACTGAATCTGCTGCATGCATTATCTTCAGGAAACATCACAAGAATTTTAATATCTATGACACACATGTAAAGCTTGCAGGAGTCGCAACTTTAACATATTAGTATTTTGGGAACCATTATAACACGCTAGGTCAAAGTTGAGCCTTGCGCATAGTTTTGGAAAACGTTAACATTTTTTGAAGGTACGTCATGTTCAGGTTCTTTTTATTAAAAATGTAAAAAAAAAATGTAATTTGTTGAAGTTTTTATGATGAATTTATGATGATTTTCTGAAATTATTCATAAAATGAGAAACTAAGAAAAGAGAAATTCTTCATTGAATGTTTGATTCTGTACATTTCTGTCTTTTGTTAAACTCTGCAAATACAATTTCTGGTATGTTATTAACTGCTCATAACATCTTTTCTCTGTCCATTTTTATACATAATTTCAGAAAACCAAAACACCTAAACAATAGAAAATGATTTCCATGTACTGCATCAGTTATTTAGAATCACTTCCAACTTGAAGTAAAACACTAATCTGGGCCAGTTTTTCCAAGATGATCTGATTAGATTTTTGGATTCAGATAAACCTTGAAATAGGGCTTAAGGTTTTGTCTTAAACCATAAAAATATCCTACGAGTTAAAAGTTAACCGAGGTGGAAAAACACCTGGACTAGCTATGCTGCCAATGTCTTGACAACTTGTCCAGTCAAGGAGATTATTTTTAAAGTCAGTTTTCATTGTTTTTCTAATGCTCAAGATGGAACACCACACCTGTTTCATGAGGGCAAGTGTTTTCTTGCCAGTTTCTACAGAAAACATAGGTCTCTTAGACTGTTTTTTTCTCAGCCATCAGCATTTAGCAACCGTTACTAATCACATGGCTCCTAATCGCACCCTTAAATCTGTATACATCCTTCTTCAGTTTAAATTTCACATGAGTCATATTAGTTTGTGTTGGGGCATGTCACCAGCGTAACGTCACTTGTAGATATTTAAGAGAGTTTCCAAAATAAAAGTGAAAGAATAATATGTCTTAAGCGTTAATTATCACATCATTTTTGGTTTTGATATTCAGACTTCCAGGGAAAGCCTACCTCCACACCTTCTGATGCAGTTTGTCTTATTATATCCGTGTTGTGTTTTTGTTTTTCTTTAAACAGAGAACAGATTGTTGCCAGAGAAGGAGCGGCAGCAGGTTGCTGAGCGCTTGCTGCGCATGATGTGCACAGACCTGGGTCTCCTTGGTGCTCTCAGCAGTAAAGACTTCCTCAAACTTGCCCAGACTCTGGTGGACACGGGTTCCCGTCACGGAGCTTACTCCATTCGCGATGCCCTCGGAGACATGAGCACTTTGGCCCTGAAGCAGCTTCCTCGTATGTATAACCAGGTCAAAGTTAAAGTCACGTGCGCCCTGGGGTCCAACTCTTCTTTAGGCATTGCCGTTACCTGCCATTCTCAGACTATAGGACCAGACTCCTGTTATGTGCTCACAGCTTATCAGGTCGAGGGGGTCCGGCTTCGACGCTATGTCCTTGGAATTAAGGATGCCTCTATAAGAGAGGGTCCTGAACATGTACAGCACTGGGTCCAGAATGTCCTGTCAGAGTTTGTCATGTCTGAGATTCGCACAGTCTACGTCACAGAACCTCGTCTGTCCATGTCTCCTTTTAGTGGCCGCTCAGGTCTTAACTTGCGGTGTGCTGGATGCTCGCTGGCAGCCACAGTTCAGGCCGTTCTTGGCCGGCGCAGTCTTCAAGCCAGGGGTCTTCATGAACTGGGAGAACTTTTGGCTACATGCCGTGACATTGCAGGGACGACGAGCTTTAGCCGCGAGAGCAAATCCGCAGACGAGGCTCCGCCGCCTCCTTGTTGGGACTTGACGGCTGAAGCACTGCTCAAAGTCCACGAGAATTTCGAGGCCATTTGCGAAGCCTATGGTCGCTGCAAGAGCACAGCTCCTCTTCTGCAGGGTCTCAACAAGCACCTCCTAGGCACACTCGCCTGCTTGCTTGCTCCATTGCGCCAGGCAGCTCAGGAGCTTGGAGCGGACCGTTGGCCCACTCTCCAGCAAGTTCTGCCGGTCTACATCCGTCTGGAGAAGCTGTTCACTTCCAAGGCCGGAGAAGCAGGTGCAGGCAGCAAGCTCTGTCACTACTTTCTGGAAGCACTGAAGGAGAATTTCAAGGTGGAGCGAGTCCATCAAGTTGCAATGATCTTGGACCCGCAACTCAAGTTGCGACCGGTCCCCGGATATCAACACGAGGAGATCATATCTAGGGCGTGCGACATGGCAGCAAGCATGAGGGAACCTGGAAGCGGGGGAACGTCCGGGATCGCTGGAGATGAGCGTGATGGCGAGGGGCAACCTGGTGCCAAGCGAGGACGCTTGGACTGTGGGGTCGAGAGGCCATCCTGTGCAGCGGATGAACCACAGGTACGGAAGGAGTTGTTCCAGTACCTGGGTGAACCGCTCTTCCATGCCACGGGGGATCTGTTCCAGTACTGGAGCTCCGTCATGGACAGATACCCAAAGTTGTCCCGTCTGGCACTGTGGCTCCTGGCAGTTCCTGCAGTGGGCGTCCGAAGCGAATGTGTCAGCATCTGCGAGCAGACCTTAGCAATGAAGAGGAAGCGACAGGTCACTGCAGAGGAGATGAACAAACTCGTCTTCCTCAAGTGCAATTTTGCTTGAGGTGGTGCAAGGCCACCAGCCAATGGCTCTATGGACTGTTCACAAGACACTAGTGGATCTAGACTGCGCTCTAGGATCACCCTGTAGCTTTTTGTCATGTCGTAGTTAGAATGCTTACTCTGGGGCAAAAAAAATAAGAGAAAAAAAAAACTGGGCCTATGTCCATGAACGAGGAAGGATCGTGTTTCATGGATTGGTCCAGCAGAGAGAGCCTACACACACACACACACACACACACACACACACCTCAAACCTCAACTTTGCCACTGGCCATGAGAAGACAAGACAAAACAAAGAGAAGTTATGCCCGCAAAACCTGGTTGTGAAAGTTTTGTCAGTGCTTGAATCGTCTACTTCAAACCAAAACATGGACACACTGTTTCATTGCTTTGTTTTAGGGTTCTCCTGCTAAACTTTTACCTTAGGTTTTAACTTCCAGTGCCCCAGTTGTCCTCTTACCTCTAATACATCCTACCTGAGAACCATTTGTCGAGTGTTTATATCTTCACCCAACAAGCATTGGACACACTTTGCCTTAGTTGAACCATGATCATTTTGAAGACTTTTTGAAGACGCTGACTGATTTTAGATGCGAAAGATACCTCTCTTTTTCATCTGGTTCTTTGTTCTGAACTGGTCCAGACCAGCAGTGTCCCTTAATATCACGGTTTGGTTCATTTTTACATTTGCATGATGGCATTGAAGGTAATGCATATGCATGAGGACACACACATGTAGACGGAGTAATCCCTCACTATTACTAGGTTAAATGTTCACCGACAGAGATAGGAGCTACATTGTGGGTTGTTCTACTGATGGTAAAATTGTATTTAGATTTCTGAGCGTACCCTTATGGTTTCTGAAGGTATAGCCCATGGATCATTCTTGGTATCCTTTAATTTTATGCCCCTGGAATCAATTGAAGGCTAACAATTTAAACCTCCAGAAATAGATTACAATTAAGTGTTGTGGCAGTTACTTTGTTTCTTTGTTGATTCCCTAAAACACTTGAAATAAAACAGGTTCGGGCCAAGGAAAGCAATTTTGAAGATTATCAAATTGCTATAGTTTTATTGTGACCTCACTATGCCTCGCCACACCCACCAATATGTGTAAAATGTCGATATTTCAAAAGTTATACTCTGTTAAACAACCTGGGGTCAAAATGACCCCACGGAAGCTTACAGGATGAACAGTAAAACATTTCATTCCTTCACTCAGTACAAGTGATTAATTACGAATGATACCTGTTATTATTTATTTACAGACAGGTGACCTTGCTGTCAAACTGACCTGGAGATAACAGGAGGATTAAAATAATTGCTCGTAGTTTGTAGTGAGTTCACAAAAAAAGCGTTCTCTGGTGCCATTTTGATTCAGTTTGAAGTAATAAGTTCTTACAAAAGCACATACTGTACTGCACTCTTCGCCCTGATGTCGACTTCCTCAGTATTTTCTATACGCTGTGCTTTCCGTTGCGGTTTCAACTGAATATTTGACCATTTCACCACATTTTATTCATAATGTGGCTTGCGTTATACATTTACTGAATGTGGCGAAGGTACAGATGGTTTAGGTCGATGGTGTAGCGACTGAGTGTTAAAATAAGTCCCTACTTTTTGAGAATATATTTTAAGAAATTTTTAGCTTGAACATTTCAAATGGCTAAGAACCACAGAGTTAAGGCTGTATTTCTTTAGAGTGATTTGAAGTTAATAATCAAGCTGTGGTCATTTTTAAGTTGTGTTTTACAAATACTGCCGCCAAGGTATTAATTCTAACAGTCTTCATTGGAGAATGGTGAAGTGAGGGTGTCTGGGTCATGGCTGTATATGACCATATTTGTATTTAACGGTCTCATGCGTTTTTATTTTACAGCAATAGAGGATGTCCACTTTTGACAGTACACCATGGTTATTTCACTTTCTGTATCCAAGGAATTTCTCAGTCCAACAATTGGAGAAAGGCAATCTTTTATTTTAGAGGTTGTCTTCATTCAGGTTAAAACACAGTAAATAATGGAAGGCAGCTACACTGTTTTGTTTGGAGTCTCATTCAGATGAAGCTAAGGTTCTGTAACTGCACTGGAGTCTCATTCACGGATGTCACTTGTTTTCCGGTTCCTCCGTCTCTGATGCCGTTTGTTCTAGAAGATGACGAGGGCGTCCGGTTCGCGAGCCAGGCACTTGGTTTTTAACTCCGAATGTTGGTCAGTGTTTCTTATTTCCGAACCGAACGGGTCGTCCCTCGTGTCCTAATGCATTGTGGTCTTTGTATTTTTTTCACCGTGACTGAGAAAGAAAAGATTGAAAAACTCCACTCAAGAAATGGCCTTCAAGCTGGAGACCTTCCCGACAGAGATAGACTTTCTCACTTTTCTGTTTGTCTTGTAATGCCTTGTACGCTCCTGTCTCCAAGAGTAGAGCTATTATAACGATATGCATGCAGATGATGTAAGACTTTTTGGTTTTTATTTTATTTTATTTTTTTAATTAATGTTTGTTTTTTTTTTTTGTTTTTTTTTTTCTGAATTTCTCAGACCCTCACCCCCTTTTTCCCACACCTTCCAGACCTGAACCCATGATGTCCATTCAGGTTTGTTCTGGTTCTGTTTTTGATTTGTGTTGGGTTTTATTTTATTTTTAATTTTTTTGTGTTTTTTTTTTTTTGTTTGTTTATTTGTTTGTTTGTTGTTTTTTTTTGTCTTTTTTCTTTCTCGCTCTTTTCTGAATAACCACAAGAGGGCGCAATTATCTCAAGAAAACCGTGGAGCTCTCGTCTCTGAGAGAGCTTCCTGTCATACCTCTTTTTCTATACACAACTTCTTGAACAGTTTGATAAAGTTCATCAGCAAATGGTACAGTCAAGAGTTTTATTTTCTGGTTCCTGGTTTTGCATACACTCGAGAACACTCAGATTCCTATGTTTCCGCTGTTTAAAACGGGAGATATGTTTGTTAACGTAATACAAACTATGAAATGTTCTTGTACAGCACAGTTTGGGTTGTTGTATTCAATATTCTCACATTTGCAATATTTAAATACACAATGTGCTCGTTCCTATTTATGGATTCACCTGGTTTTGATTTTCTGGGTTGCATTTCATTTGAACTATTTTAATTAGTTTCTTCCTCCCTTCCCTCCCCCATATTTCATGATTTTCTGTATAAGTTGTTCAAGCATATTTAGGTCTAATTTATACTTTTTTAGCAACACTATTTTTATATATATATATATATCTATATCTATATATATATGGTTGATGATAGAACTTTAACTCATGACTGATTATCAGTAGTACACACAGTGCTGTGCAACGTCCTCAGAATCTATCTACTCGCTACAGTATGTACTGTGTGAATAAAAAGTACTGAAACAGACCCTTGCCTCAGTTTGTTTTTCAGAGCATTGTAATGAACTGCTTTTAATCCCCTACTAAGGTTCAAACACTCCTGGTTGTAATAGGCACATTTAAGGGCTATTATCAACGTTAACCTTTTGATTTGAAAGATATAATCAATTGCTTGTAAATACTAGTAAATGAGCACTACATAGACATTAATATATGTTCAAATAGAGTAAATATACGTAGTATGTTGAGACATTGCTTTAAGACAATAGAGGCTGCAGTTCCAACTCCTGGCCACTAGAGGGGCCCAGAAGCATACTATTAAAAGTGGAGGTTGTTCATCATGTACCTGTGTGTAGAGCTGTCAGAAACGAAAACGCCAGCCTCCTTTTGAACCTCTTCATCCAGAGCTTCGCCCAGTCACTCACAGTGTTTCACACGCTACCCCCATGAACAATTTGGCATTGGCAACCCACAGGTCAGCCTGTATTATTGGGCTGCGGGAGAAAACCTCAGCAGACGTGGGCAGAACACAGTGACCTGAGGGAAGGTAAGTGGTATTGCTGAATTTACTTATAAAATTAACCCACTTGTTTACAGTGGGGAACAAAGACAAGTGGAAAACCTAGAGATACTGAAAAGTACAGAGATACATCAGACATATGGGAGTCCTAACAAATAAGGCCTGGGATTTTATTCCCCAAAGCAGGATTTCCAGAACTTCCTGCAGTTTCCCAAAAAGAAGACGAAAATGAAAGGTGGACTATGTATGAAAATGAGAGTCCTGAGTAATAGAATGATTTGAACCTGTTTTTTTATTTTTATTTTTATAATCCCTGCCTTGGCTCACTGTGAGGAGTCAAATTCCTGCAGCTGCTCTGGGTTCCAACCGGTCCAAACGTGGGTAGGTGAATTGTCTCTTAGTGACTGGGTGAGTGTGTGAAACTATCTACAGGTGTGAGTGACAGGGTGAATGTGTGAAACTTCAGGTGTGAGTGACAGGGTGAACGTGTGAAAATATCTCCAGATTTGAGTGACAGGATGAACGTGTGAAACTATCTCCAGGTGTGAGTGACAGTGTGAATGTGTGGAACTATCTCCAGGTGTGAGTGACAGTGTGAATGTGTGGAACTATCTCCAGGTGTGAGTGACAGTGTGAATGTGTGGAACTATCTCCAGGTGTGAGTGACAGGGTGACCGTGTGGAACTATCTCCAGGTGTGAGTGACAGGGTGAATGTGTGGAACTATTTCTAGGTGTGAGTCACAGGGTGAACGTGTGTTACCAGCTCTAGGTGTGAGTGACAGTGTGAAACTATCTACAGGTGTGAGTGACAGGGTGAACGTGTGAAACTATCTCCATGTGTGAGTGACAGGGTGAATGTGTGAAACTATATTCAGGTGTGAGTGACAGGGTGAATGTGTGAAACTATCTCCAGGTGTGAGTGACAGTGTGAATGTGTGGAACTATTTCTAGGTGTGAGTCACAGGGTGAACGTGTGTTACCAGCTCTAGGTGTGAGTGACAGTGTGAAACTATCTACAGGTGAGTGACAGGGTGAATGTGTGAAACTATCTCCAGGTGTGAGTGACAGGGTGAATGTGTGAAACTATCTCCATGTGTGAGTGACAGGGTGAATGTGTGAAACTATATTCAGGTGTGAGTGACAGGGTGAATGTGTGAAACAATCCCCATGTGTGAGTGACAGGGTGAACGTGTGAAACTATCCCCATGTGTGAGTGACAGGGTGAACGTGTGAAACTATCTCCATGTGTGAGTGACAGGGTGAATGTGTGAAACTATATTCAGGTGTGAGTGACAGGGTGAATGTGTGAAACTATATTCAGGTGTGAGTGACAGGGTGAATGTGTGAAACTATCTTCAGGTGTGAGTGACAGGGTGAATGTGAAACTATCTCCAGGTGTGAGTGACAGTGTGAACATGTGGAACTCTCTCCAGGTGTGAGTGAGTGTGAAAGTTTGGAACTATCTCCAGGTGTGAGTGACAGGGTGAACGCGTGGACCTATCTCCACACGTGTGAGTGACAGGGTGAATGTGTGAAACTATCTCCAGGTGTGAGTGACAGGGTGAATGTGTGGACCTATCTCCACACGTGTGAGTGACAGGGTGAATGTGTGGAACTATCTCCAGGTGTGAGTGACAGTGTGAATGTGTGGAACTATTTCTAGGTGTGAGTCACAGGGTGAACGTGTGTTACCAGCTCTAGGTGTGAATGACAGTGTGAAACTATCTACAGGTGTGAGTGACAGGGTGAACGTGTGAAACTATCTCCAGGTGTGAGTGACAGGGTGAATGTGTGAAACTATCTCCATGTGTGAGTGACAGGGTGAACGTGTGAAACTATCTCCATGTGTGAGTGACAGGGTGAATGTGTGAAACTATATTCAGGTGTGAGTGACAGGGTGAATGTGTGAAACTATCCCCATGTGTGAGTGACAGGGTGA
This sequence comes from Hoplias malabaricus, assembly GCF_029633855.1. Classification (NCBI taxonomy): domain Eukaryota; kingdom Metazoa; phylum Chordata; class Actinopteri; order Characiformes; family Erythrinidae; genus Hoplias; species Hoplias malabaricus. Next base: position 20,287,035 of record NC_089801.1, on the reverse strand, counting down.
ATGTGTGAAACTATATTCAGGTGTGAGTGACAGGGTGAATGTGTGAAACTATCTTCAGGTGTGAGTGACAGGGTGAATGTGAAACTATCTCCAGGTGTGAGTGACAGGGTAAATGTGTAAAACTAACTCCATTTGTCAGTGACAAGGTGAATGTGTGCAGCTATCTCAAGGTGTGAGTGACAGGGTGAACGCGTGGACCTATCTCCACACGTGTGAGTGACAGGGTGAATGTGTGAAACTATCTCCAGGTGTGAGTGACAGTGTGAACTTATGAAACTATCTCCAGGTGTGAGTGACAGGGTGAATGTGTAAAACTAACTCCATTTGTCAGTGACAGGGTGAATGTGTAAGACTAACTCCATTTGTCAATGACAGGGTGAATGTGTGAACCTATCTCCAGGTGTGAGTGACAGGGTGAAGATGTGGGACTATCACCAGGTGTGAGTGACATGGTGAACGTGTGAAACTAACTCCATTTGTCAGTGACAGGGTGAATGTGTGCAGCTATCTCCAGGTGTGAGTGACAGTGTGAATGTGTGGAACTATCTCCAGGTGTGAGTGACAGGGTGAATGCGTGGACCTATCTCCACACGTGTGAGTGACAGGGTGAATGTGTGAAACTATCTCCAGGTGTGAGTGACAGTGTGAACTTATGAAACTATCTCCAGGTGTGAGTGACAGGGTAAATGTGTAAAACTAACTCCATTTGTCAGTGACAGGGTGAATGTGTGCAGCTATCTCCAGGTGTGAGTGACAGGGTGAACATGTGAACCTATCTCCAGGTGTGAGTGACAGGGTGAATGTGTATAACTATCTCCAGGTGTGAGTGACAGGGTGAATGTGTAGAACTATCTCCAGGTGTGAGTGACAGGGTGACCGTGTGGAACTATCTCCAGGTGTGAGTGACAGGGTGAATGTGTGGAACTATTTCTAGGTGTGAGTCACAGGGTGAACGTGTGTTACCAGCTCTAGGTGTGAGTGACAGTGTGAAACTATCTACAGGTGTGAGTGACTGGGAGAACGTGTGAACCTATCTCCAGGTGTGAGTGACAGGGTGAGTGTGTGGAACTATTTCCAGGTGTGAGTCACAGGGTGAACGTGTGTTACCAGCTCTAGGTGTGAGTGACAGTGTGAAACTATCTACAGGTGTGAGTGACAGGGTGAACGTGTGAACCTATCTCCAGGTGTGAGTGACAGGTTGAATGTGTAAAACTAACTCCATTTGTCAGTGACAGGGTGAATGTGTGCAGCTATTTCCAGGTGTGAGTGACAGTGTGAATGTGTGGAACTATCTCCAGGTGTGAGTGACAGGGTGAACGCGTGAACCTATCTCCACACGTGTGAGTGACAGGGTGAATGTGTGAAACTATCTCCAGGTGTGAGTGACAGTGTGAACTTATGAAACTATCTCCAGGTGTGAGTGACAGGGTGAATGTGTGAAACTATCTCCAGGTGTGAGTGACAGGGTGAATGTGTGAACCTATCTCCAGGTGTGAGTGACAGGGTGAATGTGTGAAATTATCTCCAGATGCGATGAGGTGAATGAATAGGATGTGGACCTGGACTGTGAGTAAGATAAAGCAGTTAAAGATGATGAACGAATGAACAAAACCCCTTGTCTCTGAGTATGGCCAACTGTTGCAGTTCTCCTGGAATAACTTGCTGGTTGGATGATTTTGCTGTTGTAGGGTTCATAAAATACTTTTAAATGTACTTGGACTTGTATCATAAATCCCACCAGTTTCCAGAAGGGGGCCCCGAGACCTTGGAAACCCAGCTTGCCCCTGACTTGGCCCCTCTCTCTCACCAGGTGAGTTTTTCCAAACGTTGAAGCGACAGAGAGTTTGTTTTCGTTCACTGTGTAAATGCCTGGAGCTGCTCTGGAGGATGGCAGCGATGTGAATAACATTTCTGTCCAGTGTGAGATTTTTGTTTTTCCTGGAACTCCGGAGCAGTCTCACTGGGGGAGAGAGAAAGAAGCCAATTTGAGGGCACTGCTTTTAAAATATATGCACCAACGCATCCCTGTCTTGACTAACGTTGTCAAGCTGCATTGCGTGTAATAATCCTGTTGTAATGATGTTGACATCATAGGTATTACCAGCTTCAACACAACCTCTGCCTGGTGTTTACCTGTAGGTCGTTGCTTTCCAGTTGGTTCCTTAAAAATACCTCTTCTTGCTTCCTCGCAGAAGTATTATCTACATCAGTCTTATTTGGGATGATTCCGTTTCAATTCAGTTTTATTTGTATTTTTACAATTAGGTTTGTGAAAACGCAGCTTCACAGAATTCTGGGTGAGGCCTGGGGTCCTAGAGAGGACAACATACATTGCTCTTTGTGGGTGGGATGGCTACCAGGCTCTCACCATCATGACTGAATAAATAACAACAGCAACCTAGTTCACACTGATGCGTGAGGGTGACCCACTGCTTTTTTGTTTGTTTGTTTGTTTTATTTATTGCTGCTAACACAGTGCTACTGAGCAATTAAAACATATGATGAGTATGCAAACTGCCCAGATCTGTCACATCCAATGACATATACTCATGCCAGCTAGCACCAAAAGCAGAGAGATGGTGGGAGCCTGGTGGCTGTCCTACCCACCAAGATCAAGGTCAGTTATCCTCTCTAGGACCCCAGGCCTGGGCTGGCTGAGGCATCACCGGGGATCGAACTCAGTTTCCTGATGGTAGCGTCAATGCTCAGAATGCTACCCCACTCAGGAGCCCTAGACTTAACTTCTTATTTTGACCCAGGGGTGTAGTAATCCCTGAACAGGCTTAATCATTTTAACCAGATAACCTATAGGTTGACACTGTAGAATAGAATTAGAATTAGTTGCACACAGAGGAATATGTTCTCTGCATTTAACCCAATACGTGCAGTGAACACTAGGGGGCAGTGAGCACACATGCCCGGAGCGGTGGGCAGCTCTAGCCATGGCACCCGGGGAGCAGTTGGGGTTAGAGGCCTTGCTCAAGGACACTTCAGTTATGAGCTGCCGGCTCTGGGAATCGAACCGGCACAAGCCCATTTCCCGAACCACCAGGCCGCTAACAGCTGTTACGCCTGTAGACTTTTCTACTCAACATTCCTCAATTTTAGACTTAAGCAAAAGTCAGGCTAGCTGAATTATCTTGATGTTTGAAATAAAAGACAGGGGTCTTGTATTCTCTACAGCTTAAGTAATTTGTGAAACCACAGCATCACATTTTGGTGTTCTCCCTGCTCCCAACACCTAATCCAAGCAATTCTTACGCTCAGTAAGAAGGCCAAGGATGAGCATTCAAATCCTGTCCTCCAGAACCTGGAGCATTTACTCAAATGTGCCACTAGGTGGTAGCATCCAATGCACATTGTTTTGCTGTGGGCAGCTGTCTTTGAGGCTTGTCTTGATTGTTCCGTGGAAATGTCTCGGTTTAAATTTGTGGAAGACGTTTCAAAACGAAATCTAGCTCCTAACATAGCACAAGGTTTATATTCATTAAAACGTCTGCTGAGATCCAGACCCTAAGCTCTCCCACCAGCTGGAGCCATGTCTGTGTAACACATCTATCAGGCGGTAACTTTTAGTAAACGTTCTGCACAGAAATGGAGGCCCAAAACGGGTTCTTCAAGGGTTCTTCAATCCCAGCCCGGTTGCATTGGAAGATTGTGTCAGGAAGGGCAGTTAACTGCTGATTGGTTGACCATATGGTGACTCCTCACAGCAGTGGCTCAAAGAGGGACAACAACAATAACATGCATATCACTCCCATGTTTAGGCCCATTTATTAATGCTATGGAAAGTGATATGCTACTTTACAAGTAATGCTTAAATATGGCGATTTCCTTCATATTTTAGTTGCAGTAAGATTTTAATAAGATTTCAAAGTGTTTGATGATAAACGGCACATGGACATTATGGGATTACACTGCTAGATGATATTTAATTTAGAGGTAGCACTGCATTGAAGAATCCTCTGGTCTGTGGTTGGTATAGTCTGGTGTGCAAACACTGCTGGAGGTTTGATTCCCCACTTGGGAAAGCACACCTCACTGTTAGTATATCACTTGGGCAAGACTCCCACTACTATGCTGGCTCCCATGTGTAACCTGATTAAAAAGTCGTAAGTCACTGTGGATATGAGCATCTGCCAAATGCCACAAAAGGTAAATACTGAATGCAAAATTGCATCTGTTCGATTCTATGAATTTTCCTGCGGCTTCTCTCTTTTGATTCCTGCCGAATGACATCACGGCTGGAAGCTGCGGCCAAACTCTGAGTGTGATGTGTTTAACACAAGCACCTACAGGCTGCTCCGACCACTCAGATCCAAACCAGGAGCCCTGCTAAAGTTATCTCCATTATCCCCCCACCCGAGGTCAATTTGGGAGAGAGGAAATGATTTTGTCAAAGATGAAGTGCTTTATTACCTTCGACAGTAATGGTGGAATGCGATCCACTTTGCAATGGCCTTGGTGGTGTAATCACGAGGCTGAGAACCAGGTTCTTCTGATGTTTATTGCCTTCACACAGATATTTAAGTCCGTTATCTCCCTCCTTTAATTCTCAAAAACCACCAAAACCAAACTTCTTCAAAGTCATGTAGCATTAAGCCACAGGAAGGCTGCGGTGGGAATGAATCTGTTTGGAGCTACTGTGGATCTGGAGCCACTGAAAAATCTCAGCTTATGTCCTACCTCAAGGCTTGACAAGGTCAAGATAAGATATTTTGCCACCTCAGATCCCATAATTATGAATTGTAGCTCACAGCATTTTTACAGTAAGCTGCAAAGCATCAAAATCTAACCACATTAAGAACCTACAGCAAGTATTTAACCATAGATAAAAATTAATTCATTCATTGTCTAAAACCGCTTATCCAATTCAGGGTCGTGGTGGGTCCGAAGCCTACCAGGAATCATTGGGCGCAAGGCAGGAACACACCCTGGAAGGGGCGCCAGTGACACACATTCATGCCTATGGATACTTTTAAGCCTCCAATCCACCTATCAACGTATTTTTGGAGTGGGGGAGGAAGCCGGAGCTCCTGGAGGAAACCCACGCAGACACAGGTTGAACACACCACACTCCTCACAGACAGTCACCCAGAGGAAACCCTCGCAAACACAGGGAGAACACGCCACACTCCTCACAGACAGTCACCCGGAGGAAACCCACGCAGACACAGGGAGAACACACCACACTCCTCACAGACAGTCACCCAGAGGAAACCCACGCAGACACAGGGAGAACACACCACACTCCTCACAGACAGTCACCCAGAGGAAACCCACGCAGACACAGGGAGAACACACCACACTCCTCACAGACAGTCACCCAGAGGAAACCCACGCAGACACAGAGAGAACACACCACACTCCTCACGGACAGTCACCCGGAGGAAATCCATGCAGACACAGGGAGAACACACCACACTCCTCACGGACAGTCACCCGGAGGAAATCCACACAGACACAGGGAGAACACACCACACTCCTCACAGACAGTCACCAGGAGGAAACCCACTCAGACACAGAGAGAACACACCACACTCCTCACAGACAGTCACCCAGAGGAAACCCTCGCAAACACAGGGAGAACACACCACACTCCTCACAGACAGTCACCCGGAGGAAACCCACGCAGACACAGGGAAAACACACCAACTCCTCACAGACAGTCACCCGGAGGAAACCCACACAGACACAGGGAGAATAGACCACACTCCTCACAGACAATCACCCAGAGGAAACCCACGCAGATACAGGGAGAACACACCACACTCCTCACAAACAGTCACCTGGAGGAAACCCATGCAGACACAGGGAGATCGCATATACTACTATCAAGTTTTCTGTAACAAGATTTAATCACTTAAAATATTTAATATATTCCTTAAACGTCTTAACTTCCTAAAAAAGGGCCTGAACTTACACAATGTCTACACAATACTATCCAGTTCAAAATCATTCTTAGCGCCAAACATAACACTAACCTTAAACCCAATCCTAACCCTGTCCTATCACAAATCTCCAGAAGGCACTGTTTCTGTAGCTCTTCACGTTAATAACAAAGAGTTTGTGTGGATGTAGTTTGTGGATGTAGATGTAGTAGTTTGTGATTCCAAATTTGTGAACAGTAGAGGCCAAGCAGAGATGCCTTCTTGTCTTGACTGGTTAAATATTTGGTGGCCTACAATGATTGTTTTTTGACTACTGTTTAGAAAACCTGAGGTGGCCATAGAGAGCAGATGTTCCCTCCAAGGACAGATGTTTCTAGCAGTTGCAGAAATGTGAGGAAACTTTGCTAATTATTATGGTAAGTATATAACATGAAGCACAGTAATGGATTCTAGTCAAACACAGCCCTGCACTCTTCCTCTTGCTCCACCCCCCTCCACCACTCTCCGCAGGCTTGAGACTCTGGGTCTGAGGACAAGGTGACACATGGGATCTGGACTAATGACCTTGACGTTAACCGAATCTCTTAATATGCCATAGGACTATGTAACAGGAGACAAATGTAGACATCCAAAAGTGACCGCCAGCCTGGACTGAGGTCAGTGGAGGACACTGAGGGTCTTATGGCTCCTCTGGTGCTCTTCAGTTTCATTCTCCTCAACCACAACCCAATTGACCATGAGATCTGCCTGAAATAGCCCACACAAGAGCAAGAGACACTTACTCTGAACATAGATGCTCAGGTTTGTGTAAGGTCACTATGTTTAATTGGTTACATAAATTTATGTAATTGTTCACAGGTGTGTGTGTGTGTGTGTGTGTGTGTGTGTGTGTGTGTGTGTGAGAGAGAGAGAGAGAGAGAGAGAGAGAGAGAGAGAGAGAAAGGGACTGAATGAGTGTGTGAAATTATGTTCCTAATGTTCCAAAGATTGTAAATCTCTCTGGTGTTTAGGGAAGTGTTGTGTAAGCGTAAGAATGTAAGTGTTGCATTTAAAACCGATCTATTATATTGTGTGAAGTATCTGGACGTTTAGTGACCTTCTCACCTCACCGACATAATGTGGGTGTAGAGGGGGAGTCACATAAAAACTGCGCAGACAGACGGAGCGCTGTGACTTAGTCTAACTAAGAATTTTATTACTTTTAACACGTGACGTCTGGTGCTTTGATTTTCTCTCTCTCTCTCTCTCTCTCTCTCTCTCTCTCTCTCTCTCTCTCTCTCTTTGCTAACTTTAGCTTTGCTAAACCTTGTGTTTTATGGAGGCATGAGATTGTGAGCACACTTAGCAAGAGTTAGTGAGACCACTAACCACCTCCATGTGAATCCACCAGGAGTCAGGTCAAAAATAAGCAGAGCTCAGACTTGCTTATTGTAGAGTTAATGGCAGTTTAAAGGGCCCATGCCCTGTATTTTCCTTCTCTAAGGCCCAGCTACAAAGTGTATTTAGTTGCATGTGTTAATTAATTTTTCTAAAATATAATACTGTTATATACAGTTACCAACAATATATGAGCTCTGTTCTGATTGGCTGTCCTGTACTTTGCCTTATCCATTACAGAGAGCTACAGCACTCCTTACAACTTCAGCATGAATTGGTGTGTGTTCTCCCTATGAGGGACTGGCACCGCTTCCAGGGTGTGTTCCTGCCTTGTGCCCAGTGATTCTGGGTAGGCTTCGGACCCACCACGACTCTGAACTGAATAAGTGCTTACAGACAATGAAATGAATGAATAAAAACAAACAAACTTTATTGATATTTGGACTAGGGAGGTATATTTTGAAACATTGACAATGGTTATAAACTACATCAAAGCATGGGTAGGTCTAATGTTTTCTTTAATGTAGTCTCTTTGATACTTACTCAGTCTAAATGGCATGATGGTCATATTGCTGCTGCCCAGCTCGGTTCTAGGGGTCTGGGATGCGGTCCTTCTCTAGAGTCAGTGTGGCCATAATGGTCCATGTGTTTGTAGTGTGGAGTCCCAAGCTCCCAGTGTTGTATAAAACAGTAGTCAGAATAACTGAAACCCCACAAATATCTACAGAACAAAAGTTAACAGGTATTAACCAGGATATGTGCCCCTTAAGGTTCCACTAGTTCCACCTTAAAACGCCTCTTATTATATGTTTCAGCCTGTTGTTGCCCAAGGGCTCTGAGACACATGGTTAAATGGTTCTGATTCAGTGCTCTGCAGATTTCAACTGAGGTCAGTACATTTCATTATATTCTGTATTAATTATGGAAGGCCATAAATGAATTAATAAATACATTTGAAAGGAGAGTGGACAGATGCATCAGTGTAATTATCTCAGCGCTGAGGAAGCTGTTTCTGCAGACTGTAAAGATGCCAAATGGAGCTGTGTGTGTGGAGAAAGGGTGGAGAAATTACTGCTAGAGGCAAAATAGCACAGTGACTTCAGCAGACTGGGCTCTTATTATCAGTCAGTTTATGTTTTTATGAAGATTCATCAAACAGTGTCCCTCTGGATTATAAAGAACAATCACACAAGACCCAGAGGAGGAAATGAGTTTTAGATCAGTTATCCTTGAGTACTGTCTATACATTTCTTAGGCACAATAAAGGACAGCGGTTGTTTTCAAATAATGTAAAAGTTGGGGTCAGAAATGGAGATACAAGATTTTGTCCTTTACCTCAGTCTGAAGAACTGTTTGTCCAGCTGTATTATAGTTTCCAGCCTCATAAAGCACAGAGAACAGGGGGGATGAATGTGAACTACACGCAGTAAATAACTCTTTTTATTGATCAGCAAACAAACACACTGGACACACACACACACACTGGAGTGGACAAACACTGACCACCAAGGCACAGCTGTAAAACTCCACACAATGAGAGCAATCTACCCAAGCCAAGCAATCTACACACTCAGAAGATATTATTTCTACTATGGAAATACCCACCAATTTTGTAATAAACCCTTGAGATACCATAGCAACACCCTAGCAACCACCTGGAATAGTAATGCAGAATAGTGAGAGTCACTATACATAAATCAAATTCTAATAGTTTTTAAATCTGGATGGTTATTTAAATATTCACATTATATTATCCACACCCCTTCAAACACAAACAAACAAAAAAAAAACAAAACAAAGAAAACAGATACATGGTCTTATTCAGACAGAAGTGAAATCTAAGGGTTATTTTTCAAAACATGATCATTTTCTTTTCATTGAGAAATTGCTTTGCCTCTGCTCTAAAGCGACAGATTAACACGAGTTTGTGGATTATACTCCGCCGTATGTTTATTTATTTATTTAGTCATCTTTTTTTTTCCCAGGCAAATGAACATGATCTGGGAAAAGATGTGAGGAGGATTATCTTGGAGTGTTTCTGTTGGTGGTTTTCGAGAGAATAATCTCAGATCTTTGTCGACATTGTTGTTCTTTATTGTCCCTCTGTGGCGGTCACTCTACTGGACACTGGACCAAACACGAACATGCATCTATTTTATGACCGATGGACAGATTGTTCCACTCTGGAAGATTTAATCTGTAATCTTCCCACATTTAGAGGATGATAATCCTCGCTGCATGTTTTCTGGAAGATGAAATCAAGCAGATCATTGCTGGTCACAAAAACTTGTATCTCTCAAACTAGAAGAGGTTAAATAAGAAATGGCCATGCTGTGCTGACATTTAGATAATCTGGCTGGGAATAGTGTGTTACATCACATTTTGCATATATTTTAATCAAAGCCACCATTTTCCTTCATTTTTTTTTTTTTTTAAATAAATAAAAAATACATTTCACAATGATGCAGCAACATGAGCATCACCCTCAACCTGGATAATCAACAAAACAAACCTTAACATCCACCTGAGATAACATAACAACACCCTAGCAAAAACTTGAAATACAGACACAAACAACCCTAGCAACGCCCTGTGAAGGACTGGCGTCCCCTCCAGGGTGTATTCCCGCCTTGCGCCCGATGATTCCAGGTAGGCTCTGGACCCCCCGCGACCCTAAATTGGATAAGCGGTTACAGATAATGGATGGATGGATGGATGGACAACCCTAGCAACAACCTGGAATACCAACACAATCAACCCTAGCAACCACCTGGGATACCGGCACAAACTACCCTATCAGCCATCTTGTAGCAACACCCAAGTCTTGTTTTAGAGTTTGGCTTGTGATTAGGTTGAGTTTAGATATTGAGTTTAATGTTCTTATTAGTTTCTTATTTGGTTAAAATTCGAGTTAGGTTTATATTATAGTTCGAAGTTTCAGTTTGAATCTAATTCAACTTATGATCTATTTTCAAATAAGTGTTGTGTGTAGACTTTTTGGCTGAGTTGTGATTAACAATAAGCTCGAAGTGAAAAGTTAAGGTTCAGATTTAGAGCGAGCGTTGGGCTTGGGATTAGAGATGAGTCTGCTTGTGTTTATAGGAATACAGATGAATGATATACATATGGAGAGATAACCATCTCAGCGTGAACCCTGAAAGATGTGGGATGGATGTGGATAAGGAAGATGACCCGAGACTGGGTCCGGGAGAATCCTGTGGTGAAAATGGAAAGTGCAGCTGGATCTCGGCAACAGCTTCCACAAAAACCCAGCGTTAGAGTCTTTTGGTAAGAGATCGGTGAGGAATGTTTTAGTTGAGGTCATCCACTGCCCTCTGCTCTTTCCCCATTCCCTGCGGATTTGCCACAGCAACAGGACAAAGCCAGGACAAATATTTAACACTGGTTTAGAGCACTTTGATGGTAGCTGACACTTTCCTGCTTGTCTGTGTTCGTTTGCACAAAGGATGTTGTCACATTCCCCATGGTCTGCTCCTTCACATGGGACATGGGGCACAGACCAGAGAGGTGGAGAACTTCAGAGAGCAAGAGAAGTGGAAGGACAGGCCAGTGGATTCCTGTCGTTGTTGATCTAAGGTCTAAGGTCAGGTACCGATGATGGAGCAGTCCTCCTGGATCACAGACACCACTCCAACTCTTCCCAAAGAAATTGGATAGACATTTTCACTGGTCCAATACTTCTGCTCCACAGCCCAGTGCTTGAGCCTTTATACCCCTCTAGCAGACGCTTGGCTTTAGGCATGGTGACCCATTACCTCGCGTGTGGCTACTTCAGGTCTGCACCTGAGACACCTGAGAACCAGACGTGTGTTCTATCGTCCGCCGCTAGAGGGCGCCAAACCCACTGCCCATAAGTTAGAGGAAGCGGTCTGCCCGCCAGTCAGAGGTCACCTGAGAGAGAGGGAGAGAGAGAGAGAGCGACAGAAAGGTAGAGGGAGACAGAGAATGTCACAGAGAGATAGAGAGAGAGAGATAGAGAGAGAGAGAGAGAGAGAGAGAGAGAGAGAGAGAGTTGTGTCTGAAAGAGCCTCGCCGCGCGCGCCGTGCGTAAAGCCTCTATTTCTCTCCTCCTCCTCCCTCCCTCTCTCCTCCTCCCTCCCTCCCTCTCTCCCCCTCCTCCTCTTCTCCAAACCCAAACGAGGATATGTCTGCGATGCTCTCGCGCGCTTCAACTTCTACTCACCTGACGCACAAGTTTGGCTGAAGTGCCTCGCGCTCCGTCACGCTGGATATAAAAAGAAGGAAAACAGAGCCAAAGCAAAGAAGAAGAAGAAGGAGGAGAAGAGGAGGAGGAAGAGGAGAAGGAGGAGGGGAGAATAAAAAAGCAGGAGCTTTGGAGCGCGAGCGCGTGAATAGATGGAGACGGAATGAATTGGAGGGTGGGGGCAAAGAGGGGGGCGTTCTGACAGATTACTTTCCATCATACGATTGTTATTATCAATATTATTATTATTTTTATTATTATTATTATTAGAACTCGTTTTATCATTCACCCCCCTCCTCCTTCCCCTCTACCCCTCCACCACCCACAGCAGCCGCCCCTCCACACACACACACACACACACACACACACACGCCTCCCGTTCTGATCCATTCAGAAATCAACGTGGATCTCCACTGAATGAATGGACTTCAGAGCGCGAGGGCTCTAACGACTGCGCGCGCATAAGTATGGAGCACGGAGAAAGAGGAGCTCGAGCTCCGGTGCTGTTTTAAGGTGGAGAGGGACACAGGGACATTGCGCGCGAGCTTTGGCACTGACACCGGAGTTCCGTGTCCAGGGACAGGAGCGCGGGCACTAAGAGTGTGGACACTAGAAGCCGGAGTCCTGCTTCAGACACACGCTCAGAGGGACTTTGGAGAGGTGCACGAGGCGCGTCGCGGACACTTCCCTGGTTCCCCCCTCGCGCTCTTTGGTGGAAAGAAAGAAAATACTGTTAGAGAGTAAGAGACTAACAAAGAAGAAAACAAAGAAGGAGGAAGCAGCGTCAGCGATGAAACTCTGCGCGGTGCTGCAGTGCCTGGCGCTGTGCGCGTGCGTTTGCGTGTGCGCGCTGCACCCCCGCGTGAGCCGGGACGTGGCTCGCGGGCGCAGGGCGGCCGTAGCCGCGGCGCTGAGCTCTCAGACCGGGGCGTGCGGAACGCGCCTGCCGCGGGGGAAGCGCTCCCTTCCCGGCCACGAGAGAAGCCGCCGGAGAGGGTCGGAGCCACGGGCGCACGAGCAGCGCCAGAGGGGCCACGCAGTTAGCTTCGGGGGGCGCGGGGACCAGCTCCGCCTGCGACCCGCGGTGGAGCTGCCGCGGGGGAACTTCACACTAAGCATGTGGCTGAAGCCCGAGGGCGGTCAGAGACCACGCGCGGTGATCGCAGGTAAGAGAGTAGTGCACTGGATCACTGTGCACTGTGTAGTGCGTTATAGAGGCAATAGTGCACTGAAAAACTAGTGTGGGAAACTGCCGTGCACAATATAATAGTGAATGCACTGGATATAAATGCACAGAACATCTGTGGTAATAGTGCACTGGGACACCAGTGCATTACAAGTGCTGTGCAAAATAGTGTGAATAATGCACTGAACTACTACAAAGCATCAAAGACAAAACAGAGCCCTGATAATCCATAGTGCATTGGATACATAGTAGTGCACAGACATGTTAAAGTGCACTGTGGTGCACGTGCTAAATGATGCACTTCCTTGCTTTAGTGCATTGGCTTAATAGTTTGCAACACACAGTTGTGAGTGTGTTTCTCTCTCTCTCTCTCTCTCTCTCTCTCTCTCTCTCTGTGTGTGTGTGTGTGTCTGTGAGGGCAGAAAGGAACATTGGAGCTCTGTCATGGTGAGCAAAACAAAAGCCTTGGCTTGGGTTTCATTGCTGCAGATGTGATCCAGATGAGGAATGTGTGGGATTGAAGTATAATCTGAGACTTTGGTGGTGGATGTTGGAGTGTGTAATCTTGGTGTGTGTTGGGGCTCTGAGCTGCATAGGTGGCTTTTACGCGCGGAGAGTGTGCGTAAAGGACCATGCACGAGGTGGAGAGTGTGTGTACGGAGATGCAGAAGTGTGTGTATGTGTGTAATGCAAAGCTGGTACGATGTTGCGGTGCACTGGCGTAAATTAGCACAACTCTGGAAGGCTAGATCAGATGCAGAAACCCATAAAGCCATAAAGTTCCAGTGTTACAATTACAATTTCAATGTTATTATTCTGTTAACGGGCTATTAACTCCCTAGTTGTCCTTTAGGGATTGAAGCCTGGGAGCTGGGCTGTTTAAGGGGGTTATTTCAGTGCTGCTAAACTTGCCCGAGTGTTTTGCTGAAGGCAGCTGACACTGACTGGACTGAGTTTGTGAGCTGAGAGAAAGCTAGAGTGAGAATGAGAGAGAGAGAGAGAGAGAGAGAGAGAGAGAGAGAGAGAGAGAGAGGCTGGACTTCCAGGGTTTTCCCGCCCAGTGCTAAAAGCAGACACTTTCCCACTCAGCCACAAGCAACTCTGGGAACTGTCAGAAAGTCCAGGCAGCAGGAGTGTCAATCCCTTTTCTCCTCAGACGAAGAGAAAAACAAGAAAGTGCTGCCTGTTTGCTCTTTTCAGAAGTGTGTTTAGTCAGGGATTTTAGGGGCTAACTGCAAATATGTGTTCAACCCATGCTTAGATGACTTGTCCTGCTCAGAGGGGTCATTTCAGGTATCGACATAAGGCTGATATCAGCTGTGAAATACTACAGTATCTGACCTGATCTTCGATGCTGTAACAGAGAGCCTGAAATAGGCTCCATTCATATGATGTCATGTTTGTATCTGAGTGTTAAAGCCCACCTTGAAAAGCTCCTAATAAAACCTGTAGTGGATTACGATCACTGCATTGGATTCCAGTGTGAGGATAATATGATTATATTGTTAAGGAGACAGTGGCACTGTGCCATCGATGTTCCTGAAACACCACAGCGCTGTTCAGTTCGAATGATGTAGATGTAGATTTAAAAAAGCTGGACTTCCACTGTGTGCCGACAGAGGGCGTAGCTGGCTCAAAACACAGAGCAAAAGGAAAGGGAAACCTTCTTTGGTTTTCTTTATGTTTTTTAAAGAAATGTAGTTTTTAAAGATATTGTACATCATCCAACTTTGTATTTGTAAAGTAATCCTACAGATTGTCACAGACGGAGGTAGAGACAAGGGTAGAGATACTCTCCATTCGGCTCTCTCACGCTCTCTCTCTCTCCCTCTCTCTCTCTCTCTTCCCTGGGATGATGTCACCTTTTTTCAAACTTGTATCAGCTCAGGCATTGACGAGGCATGCTCCAGAGAGTACAGAGAGAGAGAGAGTGAGAGAAAAGCAGACTGGGAAAATGTCTCCTGAGATACTAGCGGTTACAGACAAGGCCCAGGGCAGTTTCGCAAATCTTTGAGTCACATGTTTGTCAGACCGTTTGTCCTTTAAGAGAACGATCCGGACGCCTGTCATGTAGTGGCATGCACTTCTTCCATTGTTCTGCCTCCCATCACTGAATATCTGCGGTGCTTGGAAAACAATGACAAAAAGAATCAGCCTACGTAAGCATAAGTTGCTCTAAGGCCCAATGTGGTAATACCTAATCTCCTAAATCTAATTCGTGCCTCTGAAAAGACAAGCATAAGGCAGTGTACATCCACTTGTTTGCAGGAATATCCATTTTTTTCTCCAATTGCTTTCTGTTATTCCTTCTGCTGTTGATGTTTTTGTTGTTATTGTTGTTGTCGTTTAGTGTGGCCCCAGACTATTGTTGTTTGTCATTTCCAAATGTTGAAGCATGCAGGTTTAAGGGTTGTTGTTTGCAGCACAAACCAACAACAAGGAGGCAAAGTACTCACCCAGGACCTGATATAGTAGCATGTTTGATAAACACAAGTCTGTCTGGATCAGATTATATCCCAAACAGTCTAAACAAGTCGCTGGGATGAGTCTGAGGGAAGACACCTCGACTCGAAACCCAAAACAACGAATTCGTACTGAAGCTGTGCAGTTGGCCTCCGTGCCTGAACTGGGCTCCTATACCAGTTACTGACCAGCTTGATCTAAGTTGAACCCAAGCATGAAGGATAACCAGGCTCTTTCTTGTGCTGCAGCTCGGACAGACCCAGTGCAGTGGATTCAGGACCTTGAACAGCGCTGGGCCAATGTTTGTGCGTCTAAAGGGAGAGAAACTTTGGCTTCTTCACGGCTTACGAATGGCAAATAGTCAGCGATCAGCAGAATCATTTCGTATATAATACACAAAGTCATTACACAAAGAACAGACCCTGGATGTAGGTCAATGACAACCCAAAGACCTAAAGATAAGGGTTTAGAATTTGTCCAGTTCCAAGCCCTCAAGGCCATCTCCTACTGTCAAAAGCCCAAAAGAACAATTACAAGATCATTCCACCTTAACAAAAAAAGAATGGAGATAAAAGCAGATGGCCTTAGCAGCCCTTGGGCCGTTCGTCCTCCATGACGACACAAGGTTAAGAATTTCTAGCAACAACAGATATTTATCAAAGATGACTTTCCTGTGACCTGTTGAGTAACGTTAAGGTGGAGTGTTGTGTTGGATACGGCTTTCTTCTTGAGGTCAGGGATCGTGGAAACTTTCCAGTTTGGTTATTTATAGGTAGCTTGTCCAATCTTTGCTTGAAGTCATGCCGAGCAGTGTATCCTACAGCAGAGGTCTCAGTGTCTACAAAGCAAATGTAGACTATTCACTTGATCTTGATCATTATTTTTTGTAGCCCTCAGACATCTTGGCATATTCTGGCCATTTTGTATACTTCTGATTTGACCTTGCCCTGTGAAGGACTGGTGCCCCCTATAGGGTGTGATCCCACCTTGCGCCCAGTGATTCCGGGTAGGCTTTGGACACACCGCGACCATGAACTGGATAAGGGTTACAGACAACGAATGAATATCTCTATTCTCTATTTTCCCTCTCTCTTTCTGTCTCTCTTCCTGCAAGTTTGCCCCTCCCCCCACCTCCACCACCTTAATGTATTCAGCTTTAGTAACAAGTCACCAGATTCCAAACACTTTTCTCGTTCTTTATGCAAGAAAAAATGATGAAGATGTTTAAATAAATTCAGTGCCTGTCCCATCTTGTTTTGCACTTTCCCCATCTGGGAACATGATTTTTTTAAATGATATATAACTATGATATCTCAGTTACTTTTTCATCCTCAAGAGACAAAAAAAAAAGAAAAAAAAAAAAAGAAAAAAAAAAAAAGTACAGCGCAAAATGTGTAAGTTTGACTGAAATGGGTGTCAATGCTTAGCGTGAGTTAGTTTTATTGCGTCTCGTCTTGCATCTCGAACCAATCACAAGGTTTGATCATGCCGGTGTGATCAGTGACACCTCAGGGTTAATACCATTCTGTGAGGAAAGATGTTGTTGTAGTTGCCCAGTTTGTGTGTACTGTAACCGAGCGAATATTACCACGAGGGCCTATTACCTAACCAACACTTGTCAGCTCAGCAGAGTAGAATTTTAAAACTAGAAACTCAATGTTATCAACTGAATCCAAACATTAAATCGTTATATATCAGCAAGAATTATAGCAAAAACAACAAAAAGCAGAAGCCCAGATACTCGTAACAATTTCACATTAGGTCATTAGGTTTTGTTTGGTAGTAATTTTAAACTCATCAAGCAAGCTCCCGTACACTGGTGGCGCTGTTTCAATAAATCGACGCAAACTCTCTGTTATGAACTTGAAGAAGAGCTACAGACACAATGCTGTAAACTGTTGTGGAAGAGTTTCACAGCTCTTGACCTTCTGGAGATTAGAGTTTGTGAGAACGATCTACTGTTCTCACATCAAAACAAACTGCCTCCTCATGTTTGGGTTCATTTAGTAGCTCTGCATCTTTTAAGGTGGAGCAATGTGTTTGAGTAAGAAGCCAACTGTAGCTTGTCTGATGGCTGAAGTGTAACTTGTCTGTAAGATTTTATTCACTGTTTGAATTAGCACAAAACTCGTTTGTAATTAGTTTTGTAGCACTTTTGGTCTGCGTTTACTTTTATGCAAATTTAGCTTCCCATGTTCCCCAAATTTGGTGTCAGTTCCACTTTAAATAACGTAACTGTAACCATTAAAATAGGTGAGTGTTACCCATGAGCACAAATAGAGCCACATCCTAATTTCTTTTCATACTTTTCAACCTACGGTGGTCTCTCCACTGTCCAAATGCCTCCAGATGTCATTTCTCAGCTGTGACTCAGCAGGCAATCCAGGGTGAGAGTTCCTGAGCCAGTTCAGACTGAGACACTTAGTTTGTTTCTTATTTACAGAGACAGTTCTGTTGGTGTCAGGAGTTCAGATCTATGAAGTGAGAACTATACTTCCTACACATGAAAATAATGGTCTTACAGGTCAAATGTGTATGAAAGCATATTGAGACTGAGTCTGTGGGCAAAGCCTGGACAAGCAAATTTACAGCTCAAATGATGATTTTCCTCTGTGTCATTCCCTTTTTCACTGAGTGTCTTCACCCAGGAGCACCTTTAGTATGCGCTGAAGTCTTTAAAATGTCTACTCCCCAATTATTTTTACTTGAATATTGTTCCTAAAGCAAGATAAATGGCAGGTTCGAGCAAGTTGTGTTCGAACTTAGGAAGAGCCATTCTTGATCCTTTATGCAAATACTTGTATGTGCATATATAGATGTGTGTGTGTGTGTGTGTATTTGTGTGCTAGTTAGCCTTGGCTGCACAGTTCCTCTGGAAAAATGTAATGCGTTAGATTAATTGAGCGTGGCAGACTTCTGACATGTGTTTACATAATAGGCCCTACAGGCATTTTAGCACACCTTTTAGCTGGAGTGTGTGCGCTGACAGATGGCAGACTTTTCTCTCCGAGCCGTGGCCTGTCTGTAATGCTTAACAACACTGACCCCTGCCTTTGGCCCCACATGCTCTGAGAACACCGACTCATTTGATGTTGACCCCAGGAGAACGTTCTTACCAAACTCCGAACCTTGAAAAGGCCAGGGGAGATCAGACCTCCAGGGAGGTTAGATCAGATACAAAGCCCAAGGCCTGGTTTTGAGGACTTCATTTCTACATAAAAAAGCACATCAGCACTGTTTGGTCTTAGTCAGGTTTACCACCAAAACGTAGCCAACAATATTTATGAAAGTGAGCGGTTATTATTTTTACGTTTCCAGTCAGACTGCTTTGAAGTCTCTGCAGGATCCAGTTTGAGCTCCGTAGGGTGGGATGTCCAGCATGTGGAAACGATGTACTCATCAGAATCAGGACCATTTGATGCACTTTGAATCTACATCATGCAGAAACCCAAACACGTCTGTCGGGCCTCTTAGTGGGTTAATGGGTCTCCTGTGTTTGTGTATGTGACAAAGTCTTGTTATAAGCATGTCTCGCGCAGGAATAATTGGTGAGCACATGCATCTCCACATGCAGGACATGCCTCATTGACCGAGCACCTCCAGTGTAAACACCACACTCTGTCTGCTGGATCTGTCCAGAGAGGGAAAGAGAGAGAAAGAGAGAAGAGAGAGAGAGAGAGAGAGAGAGAGAGAGAGAGAGAGAGAGAGAGAGAGAGAGAGAGAGAGAGAGAGAGAGCGGGGAGCTATTAGAAGTTGGATCAAAATGGGAACCCGTTTTTTTTTTTTTTTTACGAAAAATTCTTCATCATTCAATGGCTGTGATGTAAACAAAGCCATTCAAGTGATTTAACATGAAATGGTGCACTGTTGGGAAACTGGAGCTTCCTTTACAATGGTGGTGATAGGATACAGATGTCTTCAACACAGTTACAGCCTGTTAATTACTGTCCAAAGCCACCTGTAGACCTACACCTGTCTTACAATTTTACAGAGAAATCTTTAATCTAAAACATTATGTCTAAAGCCATAAAGAGAATAAAACCTGTGTGAGAAGCTGTTTGAGGTGGATGTCTGGTTCCTATCACCGCCACTGTGAGCAAGTCTGACTCTTGGACGTCCCATTTAGAAGAGAACCAGAGAGATAAAATGAAAACCACATTGCAGGAATTAGAGAAAAGGTGTTTTGGTGCTCAGCACGAACCTGCATTGGAAAGGCAGTGTTTCAGACAATGAATGAATTAATGTTTTGGTGCTTCCAGCTTATCAAAGACTACACAGGACTCTGCCATTCTTGGTTTAACCAACATTATTTTGAAATAAACGCATGGGTGAACTTTATGCAATTTTAGTATTTTAGAAATTGGTAATGGACAAGTTAGAGCAACAGTATAGTGCACATACTCCTACAACTCTGCAACATGCAAAACAGAGTCAAAATCCTAACACTTCAACATTTAGCATCATGCTGATTTCCCATACTTTAAATAATAACTTCATCCCATGCCTTAATCCAGAATTAGAATGAAACAGAGAGAGCTGATGTGTCCAAAATTGTGCTATGTTCATGATATAGTTCACTGTTTTGGGGTCCCTCATATTGTAGTGGTATAAGAAAATAGTACACAATTCACAGTGCAAATCAAAAATAAATAAATAAATCAATAAAAAAATCCACAATTCAGCGTAATATGTAGTGTATGACTGATATTATTGTAGAGTGGATAGCAGATAGCCATAAAACACTGCATTGTTTGGTAGCATCCAAAATCAGCCTCCTGAATTTATTTCCCAATAATAGTGCACTTTGTAGTGAGTAATGTATGGAATAGTGAATAGGGAGCAATTTCGAACACAGCTAGAACGTGACCAAAAGCAGCATGTAACTGTATAAGTGTCAGCATGGCAATAACATCGATCAGAGTTTAGCAGCAATCTAAAGAGTGTTTGTTTGGTCTTGTGTACTTGTGTCTGAGGAAGGAAAAATATGCTCAGATAATTTATGTTTTGGGATGGCACGGTGGTGCAGAAGGTAGTGTTGCAGTCACACAGCTCCAGGGACCTGGAGGTTGTGGGTTCGAGTCCCGCTCCGTGTGACTGTCTGTGAGGAGTGTGGTGTGTTCTCCCTGTGTATGCATAGGTTTCCTCCGGGTGACTGTCTGTGAGGAGTGTGGTGTGTTCTCCCTGTTTTCTCCCATTGTCCAAAACCACAAGTTGGTAGGTGATTGGACACTCAAATGTGTGTGTGTGTTTCCCTGTGAATGACTGGTGCCCCCTCCAGGGTGTATTCCTGCCTTGCGCCCAATGATTGCAGGTAGACTCTGGACCCACCATGACCCTGAACTGGATAAGGGTTACAGATAATGGATGGATGAAATGAATTTACATGTTGCATCCTTAGGACTGGGATAAAAGAGTTTTTCATTGGCATCAAGTGTCAAAAGTCTTGGAGGGGTCCCCTAGGACCACCCATAACTGTGACCTTGCTGTGACACACTCTAAGTTATGTCTCAAAGCTCTGACCAGGTTATCACCCATTATGATTCCTAATTTCATATGTCCTCATTGTCCTCTCTCTTATGTAGGCCTCTTCGATAAGTGCTTCTATGCCTCGAGTGACCGAGGCTGGATATTGGGAATAAAGTCAGTGAGCGAGCATGGCACTCGTGACCCACGCTTCTTCTTCTCCCTCAAGACTGACCGAGCACACAAGGTCACCTCTATCCACTCCAATTCCCGGTATGTGCCTGGACACTGGGCCCATGTGGCCATCACGTACGATGGAGTCTATATGAAGCTGTTTGTGAATGGAGCTCAGACGTCTGTCAGCAGGGAACAGTCTGGAGATGTCTTCTGTGGCCTCACTAAGAAGTGTAAGGTAAGTCCATGGCTTCAGAAGATTCAGTTTGTATCACTGAAAAAATGATGTTTTTAAAATTTAATAATGAATAATGCACTTATAGGTCACCACACTGATATTTTAGGTTGAGTAACCAGGTTAAATTTGGAAATGATGGATGGGGTTTTGTTTTTTGATTTGTCCAGAATTAAGGCAATATATATACATAATCACCTTGCAAAGATTCATTTTGATGTGTGTTGAACTCTATTGGTGAAATGAATGAATGACTTGTAGAATCATTAGTTGTGAAGCAATTTGAACAAACTGGAACATAATCTGATCCGAATCAGGTGCTGATGTTGGGAGGAAATGCCTTGAACAACAACTACCGTGGTTCAGTGGAGCGAGTCACTTTGTGGCATCAGGCCCTGTCCCAGCGTCGGATCGTGAGGGAGATGCATGGCTACGAGGACACGGAAGACCAAGCTCACCTGGTTGTCCGGGAGACCTTTGAGCCCCCTATGCGCAAGTGGCTTCCGGTGAAGGACGGAAGTTTCCCACAGCCTGATGAAGGACCTCGGGCTGGTCTCAGTTCTCTGGACACCACCTTGGAGCCTCCAGCCTGTGGTCAGACCGTGTGTGATAATGTAGACGTGGTCCACAACTACAACAACTTCTGGACCTTCCGGAAGCCCAAGACCGTGCGCTACCGGGTGGTCAACATTTTCGATGACGGCTTCCGTCGGCCCACCGTCACAGATCAGCAGATACACCTGCAGCACCAGCATCTGAACGAGGCCTTCGCCGTGTACAATATCACATGGGAGCTGACCGTTCACAACGTCAGCAACTCATCCCTACGTTGCCGTCTTGTTCTGGCCAACTGCGATATCAGTAAAGTGGGGGATGAAGACTGTGACCCTGAATGTAATCACACCTTGACCGGATTTGATGCCGGATACTGTCGACCCAGGACAAGGTGCCCCAATCACAAGCTGAAAAACGGAGTATGTGATCCCGAGTGCAACTGGGACAACTATGAATATGATAATGATGACTGCTGCAACCCTAATGTGACTGACGTGACCAAGACTTGCATCAATCCAGCCTCAAATTTAAGGTAAGATATCAATCTGTTGAAATCTTTCTCTTTAACAGTGGTATTTAATGGTATTTAATAATGTGGAGTGAAATTCAGCCTTACTCATTCTGTATTGACATTGGATTGACTGAGGGATTCACTGGCATTCAAGCCTCCCTCTCCACCAAATGGCAAATAACTAGGACATGATTGACGTCATCGTTCAGAAATGAACTTGACTCTGGGAATTTTGCTTGTGGTTTTAAACGTAATAGGCTGCTATAATCTTTCAGTTTTACCCTGAGTACCTTTTTAGACATGTTGTGACAAGGCAAACCAAGCCAACTTGGAATTGAATTCCATGTGCGAGGAAACCATCGCCATCCACGGCATTCCAAGTGGGACATAGTTGTGCCCTCGCGTTTCCCGTAGAACAGCTTTCCTGGCTGTTTTTCAGAGTGCCATGAATCATCCCACACTTCAGAGAGGAGGCCATATGTTTCTTGCAGCGATGAGAAAAGCAAAGCTAAACATTTTTCTTCCCTTCTTTTCCCTCCTGCGCCTCTCTCTGTGTCTCTAGTATTTAGACCAAAGAGCAGGGATGGATGGGGACAATTACTCCCTGGGCTGTCTAATGTGCAATTACAGAACACAGTCCTTCCCCTTATTACTACAGGGACACTCCTTTTTTCCACACTCTCCAGAAAACCTCCAGACTGTGTAGTGTCTTGCTCTAAGGGGACCTGCCCCCTCGCCTTTGTGGGCTGTTGTCTTAGCACTTTCAAAGGTCGACAAGAGCATTTTCGGGTTTCAAAGCGGGAATACCCGGGGTCACCAGAGAGAAGGCGCAATATCTTTTCACCATTCCTCTTCGCCTGGATGGTTGTCTTGTTTAGCTTTGGCTGGATCTGCAGGGCATCCCTGTAGTGCGGCAGCTGTGTCTAATATTGAAGAAGGCCAACCATGTTCAAAGCTACTGGGTCCACGCTGAAGATTTATGGCATGGAAGCTTAAGCTGATGTCATTGTTTGTAGAGCATTATTTTAGACCACTTTGGAGGATAATAGGGGGCTAAAGGAATTTCAGAGTATATAGGTATAGACTAACCATGGCTCATTAGCATACACAAGTTTGGAATCCGTTGCCATATAAATAATAATTGTTGTTTTGTTATCATTACATCTTGACTGAGGTAGGTGTACAAATATGTTTTAAAGCATTTTTCTGTAATCTATAATTCCCACTCTTTTGTCATGTTATGGTAACTATTGTGAAATTTTAAAAATGACAATTATTATGTTATCCATCTTTAAATCATCTAAACCAAAATTCACATGTACTTTTGGATACAATATTAACCCCAAAAACAGAACCGATCGATCACATGATTTTACAACTTTATTTATTTATGAATTTGACACCTGTACACAGCAGTCACCATAAAATGACAAAAGAGAAATAGAATGCATGCATTTTTAAATACTATTATACATTACACAAAAACATGGTTTAAAACCTATAAATAAAATTTGAGACATTTTGGAAAATTATAATAATGGTTTTATGCCTCAATCTGAATTTTGAGTGGCAGTGTATCTAGGGCTGGATGATACGGTCAAAATTTATATCATAATATATTTCTTAATTTTGGTCGAAACGATATAAATCTGATATCGATAAAATCCACTAAAACACTTCCAAGAACAATGAAGAAACATGACATCACCATCAAACACAAACCTTTTGGCTTTGTCAATATTTATATTTTTTAAGAGTGCTGAACTGCTGACTGGTCGGTAATGAACATCAGTTAGTGACATATGTTGTAAATAATGTATTTTGAAATATTGAAATATATGTTGCCCTGTGAAGGACTGGCGCTCCCCTCCAGGGTGTATTCCCACCTTGCGCCCAATGATTCCAGGTAGGCTCTGGACCCACCGTGACCCTGAACTGGATAAGCGCTTACAGATAATGAATGAATGAAGAATGAATGAAATATATGTTTAAAAATTATATCGTTTTTGAAACATTTTAGATTGCGATATATGTTGTTATTGAATTATTGTCCAACCCTAAGTTTATCTATAATAGCTATTGGTGCATGTCTGTCTCATTTTAAAATAGAAGACACAAAGTGTGTGGCATTTAGTATTTACGTTCCTAGAATACAATTTTAATCCTGGAAACCAACTCTAAGTTGTTCCCAATAATCTTCCAGGCAGCGTCCAACTTTTTAGGATGCAACTGCGAAAAATTACTGGAAATTCTTTTGGCTGAAATTTTGTGCAAACCCAGCGCAAGTCAGCGGGAACCATGTTCCAGTAAATCCAGCAATATCCTTCCATTTGTGTGCTTCTTCCCTAATTGAGTTTCTCGAGGGAGAAGAGATGTTTTCTATTAGCCTTTTCTGAAGCTCCTCCAGTCTGTCGAGTCGTCTCCAATCGCATTCCGCAAGTACTTCAAATGACTCTGTGTGCGGGCTTCTAGGTGACATCAGACTCGGGGGTTGAGGGCGGCGAAAAAAAAGCAGGTGGTTTTTCCTCGAACGTTATCCCATACCAATCATCAGGAGACCATTTATCATCAGACATCTGATCCAGTTACAGAAATCAGCGGCTGGCAAAGCCTGGGATTTAGATTGAAATATTACAAGTGATGGATGAAAGATGGCTCCATAGATACAGTGAGAGAGTGGTGGAGTGCAGGATCAGGACGGTGGGGGGCGTAAATGCGGTCTAAGAGAGATGGAGATGAGCTCTCTGAGTGGTTGCTTGTTTTTGTTTGATTATGGGATGCCCAGGGAGACTAACCCAAGGCAGTACTGCAAACATTCGTCGACATTCCTGTCTAATTGTGGAATTCTGGAGCGGTGTTGGTGCTATGTTCAGGGAGGAAACAATGGATGGTCTGGGGTTTATTTTTGCTGAATCTCAAGCCTGTTACCAGTTTTGCTTGTTTAGGAAATCTGGCTGGAAGCAGAGCCCAGGATACGAGGCTCTCATCCAGCTCAAAGTCAACAGTAGAGCATTGAAAAACACAAATGATGCCTGCCTTGGTCTCGTTTTCTTTTCTTTTTTTTTCAAAAGCTACATGTTTTCTTCCATTTTCTTCACGTTTAATGAGCATTTATGTGTTATGAACGAATGCTTAGTTTGAAGCACATTGCCGAGAAAGGTCCGCCTTGCTGATGGAAATCCATGTTTTTGGGATAACCCTAAAATGAAGCCAAGGTTTGTTGCTTGAGGGAGCCTTTATTGTAGTAACAGAGCATGAGGCACCACATAACAAGGGGTAAAATGTACTCTGACTAGAAACAGAATCTGCAATTTCTGGATTCCTATCATTTCCACTCATGCCACATTTGGAAGAATAGTACTAAGCGGGTTTAGACATATTGCTCGAGTGGCCAGCCTATAGGAGACTAGATTACATCGTCGTCCTCCACACAGCAGACTATGATTGAACTCCTTGCCCAGACAGGGCCACCATGCTTTACCAGTATGAAATATTAAGCAAGACTCCCAACGCTGCATAAAATCAAATTTACAGCCATACATTGAACATGCTTTTATTATAATTGCACAGCAGTACAAAGAATTTGTGCCTCCACATTAAACCTGTCTATAGCAGTGAATACACACCCACATCAGCGGGCAGCCATCCCAGTGTCTGCAGAGTAAAAAGAAGTTAGGTGCCTTGTTCAAGGGCAAATTAACCGAAGATGTTGAGGGAGAAGTCATCACTCTTCCTTCATTCCACATCCCTCGGTTTTCCTGCCAGTTGAGGGGATCAAGCCTTTGGTTCATTCTCTAGCATTTCGCCATGGCTGCCCCTAGTGATCTAGAAAGTGGCTTTGGAAAAATATTGTTTGTCTAAAGGCCTATTCCCAGGCCTAAAAAAATGTAGTTGATTCTTCAGACCAAATGTAAACACTGAAAAGTGTCTGAAATCACAAAAAAGATGCCGAAAGAGGAAAATCAAATGGATTTATTGAGTAGCAGCAGTGGCACAATGAATTAAACATTTTATTTTTAAGCACTGCAACTAAATGATGCACTGGATTCCCCTCTTTTTACAGAAAAAAACTACAACACGCTGAGGTCCAGCAGCTCATTCAGGTGGTATAAGGAGCTGTTCTGAAGGTGTTTTCGTAGGTCACTGGGGGAGTTTAAAGCTCTGTTTCTGTGTGTTGCTCCCCGTATTTAAAGGATACTGTGTGTTGTTTGTTCTACGTTTTATGTTTTTCTAAATTTGTTTGGCCTGCAACCATGACAACAGAGCTCTGATTGGTCAGGTTTTAACACATCCGCTCTATCTAGAAAATAGAAAGACATCATTAATACCTATGTGTTCGTGTTTTAAAACTGGATGTGCATTTTTTCACCTGTAAAAATCAGACTCAGTGTGAATATGCCTTAGTACAGTACATACTAACCGTTTTCACTCAATGTACTCAACTAGACAAAGAAAATTCTGACCACCTAAATGTTTGTATTGTTTCTTTATGGAACATATTATCGACCACCACCTTGGTCCACCACCTTTATCCTGGCCTATAAATAGTTCTGAAAAATGTCTGCTTTGTCTCTGCTCCCAGAGATTAGTCACAGGTGAAGGGTGATAAGCCCTTGGCAGTTGCCCTGTCATCATGTGCCTGCTTCTCATCTCCTCGCTGTGTCATGTTAATGGATGTCTGGGGCTTCCCCGTGTTGTGAGCAGGGGTCTCCTGACTTGGGCGCTCACTCGGTGGGGGCTTTACAGCCCGTAAAGCTAACGGACATTAATGGCCTTGCCTTAAGGGAGCGCTCTGGCGTAAAATGCCCTCTTAGCACACCACTTTAAAGGCGCAACACTCTCGTAAAAGCACCTGCCTCTGGAGCAGACACACATACAGAGGCCCCAGCCACTCACTTATGCACAAACACACATGCTTCCAGTGTCCATATGTCATCTTTGAATATTGAATATTAATTATTATTAATAATTTGTAAAATGTGTGACCTCGGAGTGACCCATTAAACTTTAAAAAGACATCATTAATGTATTGCCTTTTTTCTCTGTCTTAGTCAAACTCTACAGCTGGATCATTCAGTTTAAATGTATTCCAAAGTTGGACCATATTTTTTACACCTGCCAACCTGCCAATGTAGGCGTCCCGGACAGATTAATGACCTTGGGTGTGAATGGATGAAGTCATAACTTGTCGTTTAATAAATATCCTCTTTAAAAGCATTAACGTAGCTCTTTGGAGTGTGTTGGAAACTGGCTGGACCCAAGCAGCTGCTTGCTGATGTTGCAGGTTTTGGGAACGACGTTTTGTTCTCGCCCAGACTGCTTTCACGACTAATTTATAGCCTTCCTCTCACAAACCTCACATGAATTTGGATCCGTTTGGAGGCATGTGGGCCCGAGTGTGGAAACCCCGCCCCCACCACCTCCACCCAGTGGTTGGTCCCTGGGGGACAATTGGGGTTAAGCCCTTAGCCCTCACACCTCAGGTCAACCACACACAGGACGGCCCAGCTAGGGCTGGGGAATGTGGCTGGGGTGGAGCTGTCAGAACAGTGACTCAAATGAGCCTGTCTGATAAGGCAACGGTGAGAAAGAGTGTCTGAAATATGTGTACAGATTGGTTCCAATGAAGTTTATGTTATTGTACAGTAACAGCAGTAAAATATACAGTAATGTCCTGTGAAAATAGCCATTATGTTTAGGTCTTTTATTATTTAAGCTTAATATAATCACAGAATGCATATATACTCTAACCAGCAATAACTTTATGACCACCTCCTTGGTCCTCTGACCATACAGCAGCACTTTTAGATTTTTATTTAAAGAGTGCAGTCCATTGATTGCTACCTTGTTTCCCCCTTTTACCTTCTTCTTCTATGGTCAAGACCTCCACAGGCAGCCTATTATTTAGATGGTGGGTCATTCTCAGTGCTGCAGTGACACTAGAGTGGTGCTGTGCTGTTGTGAGTGGATCAGACACAGCAATGCTGCTAGAGTTTCAATCTTATAACCACAGAGGTTATTAAACTACATTTTGTACACATTTTACAAAGACTAGGGATGGTTACAAGTAAACAAACAAACAAACAAACCCTGAGATACCTTCAATAAATGTCTTAATTCTGCACACATTACCTTATAAATTTTAAAACAAAAAAACACGCTAATATTAGTCTTTTTTCATTTGTTTTACAACATTTGGCTCGTATTTGTACTTTTTGAATTCAATCAGAACTACAGCATAGCGGCTACAATCCAAGAACAAATGGCCACCTTGAATGCTTTACCTCAAAATGCTGTACCCTCAGGCATTCCATTTCTTAGACCACATGCTTTCACTTTTTTGAAGTCTGCTTTGCCAGTTTGTAGCAATTCCAGGGAATATAACCTAATAAATTGTAGATAAGATGGTGCTTGACATCCAGGAGTCCAAGGGGCTCTTCTCCATCTCTGACAAATGTACTTTTCCCTGTCAGTAAGCCCTTAACCCACCTCCCTCCCACATCCACAGAAGCCCTGCAGAAACATTTCCGAGGAAATCATGACATTCCTGACGTTATTACGAAGAGAAAAACTTATATCATCACTTGGGGAAAGTCCAAGCCCCCCTTAGACATGCCTCTGTTTTACTTCAGTAGAACCCTTCCCTGTCTATGAACCATGCTCTCTATCAGTCATTAATGATCAGTGTGAAGAACTGGAGTAGATTAATACCAGTTTTAAAATCAAGGTGCGTCATTTGATGAGAAGAAACAGCGATAAGAGGCAAGAAAAATGGATTTAGAATCAAGGTTATAAGCCAGATAGTTAAGGGGTGAGTGCAGACGAACTGTTGTGCATGTTGATGTACTGCAGCTAAAATAATGGTCTACCATTTCTTTTTAAATCAGTAATTTAGAAAAACCAACAAATAAACAAACAAAAAACAAACACAAAACCTTGCTGCATGTGTAGTTGATCTGCTAAGCTTTTAGCACACAAACTTGAGCTTACTTAACACATTCATTATTAAACCCATTCTAAATTACAGAATGCTAATATGGTACCTAGCCACTAGCCTCCAGTTTCTCCCCAATCTGATCTGAAAATGATTTCATATATATTTTATTACAAGACCATTCCCAGAATTGGCTGGAGCGGTGGTGCAGAAGGTAGAGTCGCAGATACACAGCTCCAGAGACCTGGAGGTTGTGGGTTCAAGTCCTGCTCTGGGTGACTGTCTGTGAGGAGTTTGGCGTGTTCTCCCCGTGTCCACATGGGTTTCCTCCCACTGTGCAAAAGTGAATGTGTGAGTGTTTGTCACCCTGAGAAGGACTGGCACCCCCTCCAAGGTGTGTTCCTGCCTTGTGTCCAGTGATTCTGAGTAGGCCCTGGACCCACCGCCACCCTATATTAGACATATTAGACATTTGTAAAAGGTGTGCTATTTACAAACTGGTAACAAGATGGAAATGTACATATATTACTAACATAATATTTAAATATTTGTTTAAAATATTATTTAAAATAATGTATAAATTAGATTAGGATATAAATTTGGATATCTGGCAACCCAGTATTGTAAATTAAAACTTGCTGTAAACTAACTAGCTTAAACTTAAATCAGTGTTGTTGATTTCTTTGCCAGTTCTACTCAGTATAATCAATCACATGATGGTATGAGGGTGAACCCATCACATCTTAACCTTTCAGTGAAGTGTCATGGGAACATGTTTGAAGGGCTTGACTCTGCGTGGTTCAACTAAACTTTTTTTTTTTTTTTTTTTTTTTTGTAGAATGTTTCACTTTAAAGGTATTGCATATGATTTGCTAATCTACTGTTGGGGCACACCCAGTCTCCCTTAACACGAGTACATACCTCAGAGCCGAATACCTCACATGGCCTTAGTTAGGGAAGACGGATTGTAAATAAACGTAGCGTGGTGTTGAACCGCACTGGAAGGTACCAGGTCGTGCCTTCTTTGGGTGCTTTTTAGGGATCAGCTCTGGTGTGTTGAGATCGTGGGTTAACAAATGTAGCAGGAGGCGCTAGCACAATCAAACATGCCTCCTCACCCGCTCTTCCCTCCAGCTGCGGCGTGTCATCCCCGTGTGTGGTCTCCATTTAGACTAGCTGTCTGGGAGCACTTGTTACTGTCAGCTTTTGCAAACATATCATCTGTTTCTAGAGCTGGCGGCAAAACAGCTCAGTCACTTGCGCCATGTCCTGGGATCGTTCCTGGATTTCTCCTCCCTCTACGTTGCCAACCGTCGATAGCTGGAACCCTGCCAGGGCCCTCGACCTTGTCGTCCTTGTTTGTCAGCATGTCACACGGGGGGAAGGTTCTCAACTCACCGACAAGCAGTATCCTGCACCCTGACACTACCACCTCGAAGAAAGTACCAGGATTGGCTTTCAATGAACATATGAAGGTCCCACTCTTTAGAGATACTAACTGCTCTTGAGTGAAGGGGTATACCCTATGACTGTTTATCTAGTCCTACCTAAGATTTATGGCCTTCCAGATAAGTAAACAACCCTCTGATAAGAAAAAAACAATACACATTTGCTTCAAAAATGTGTATTGCATTGTCCTTGAACAAAAATACAACTTGTCCTTGGCACGAGGGTTGTAACATAATCTGTTTTGTTTTGCGAGTGGGTTTTGTAGGCACTTGTAAAGCTCTGGTTTGGCTCTGCTGTCCACGCTGATCTTTTGATCTGCAGACTCATGAAAATGCAATTTTTTGTCGAGTCTTTGAATAGAAAGCATGTCCAAACATAGTTTCATTCCACAGCAAACATTTCTCTCAGTGGTCTTGTTTTGTGTGGTCTGGCAGTTGATACTGTGCGCAGGTACTCGACTCTGCAAAAGAGAGGAACGCTGCCCATATTTCAAATATGTCAAATATGAAGATAAAGTGCTCCAGTAAATGTTTTGCAGATCATTGGATATGGTTTGTCAGATCTGTACAGTACACATTGTCACACGCTTAGGTCTCAGAGTTGGGGGCGAAACCTTTCACAGAATCTGAGTAAGTCAAGCTACAACTGTAACAGAGACTTAAAACATTATAGATTTAGAACCGATAAATTTGACTTTGGCCGAGAGGGGTTAGCGATGCTGTGAAAATTAGCACTGGGAGTGTGGTACAACAAACCAAGTCCATACAGTACTGTGCAGAAGGCTTAGGCACCTAAGATAATGATATATATTTAACTAATGCCTGCTCAGTGAGTGTGGGTCTTGAATAATTCTATATAACCACAGTAAACACAAACAAATAATAATATAAAACAAATAAGAAAAGTAAGATATTTCTATAAAGCAGTAGGTGAGAGTGAGTTTGAAGAACAGTGTTTTGTTCAGATTCTTTTTGATTTGCATGAATTTGTTAAATCAACAGCACACATTATTTAAAATCATAATTTATTAACCACTAAAACTAGGTACTGGATGATAACCTCAAATAATACGGACTCCACGAGGAGAGATTTGGACAAAGTTAAACAACACATTCACAAACAGAGGATCACAGTGGAAGAATGTGATTGGGTTTATTCTAATGTTATGTGCTATTTTACTACTGCTCAGGTAAATTGCTTTTGAAATCTCATAATCCCTGGTGCCTAAAACTTTTGCACAATACTGTGTATATGTATATGTGTCATACGTGCTGTGTAATGACCAACAGCTAAACATACTTTATGAATATGCATTGATTTGTTCTGTTCCTGAGGGTAATATTGCATCCAAAAATATGTGTGAGCTATGGTTTATATGATTTAAAGAAGGTGATTTCAGTGATAGAGGTTGTGAACTTGAGGTAATAATATTTCATTGTTAATTATCATTTTTTTTAATAAATGACAATTGTATACGATATTGAACATGATTTTCAAGAGTAAGAGAATGTTTGAATTGTGATTAACAGTTATACATTGCACAAAAATATTTTAAAACTTTTGTACACGTAACGCATTTGGTGTAAGAGGAATATGTAGATAGCGTTGCTTTGAACTACAATGGTGTAAGTGTATACACCTCATTTTATTTAGTTACATTGAGAAGGACTTGACATGCAACCCATGCACATAAAAGTAACAACACCTGCTTGTTCTGTTTTGCTCCAGCTGATGTGGGGCACTGTCTCCTTCCTCTTGCTCTGGCCTCCGTCACTAATATGAACCAAATACTGTTTGTGTGTTTGTGTGTATGGGTCTGGGTCTGTGTCTGTGCCCTCAGGGCCTACCTGGATGTGAAAGAACTGAAAGAGATCCTTCATCTTGATGGCTCCACACACCTTAACATCTTCTTTGCCAACTCCTCAGACGAGGACCTCGCTGGAGTGGCCACTTGGCCATGGGACAAGGAGGCCCTGACACACCTAGGTACTAATGCTAAGTGCTTAATGACTGGCAGGTCAAGAAAAATGAGCTTCTGCTGTTATCGTTCTTTGCTTGATTGCATTTTGAAAGTATACAGGGCACTATGTTTGTTACGACTGTACCACTGGGGTCCTATGCCATTGTTTATGGACCCCACCGTTAAGAGATGATCATTTAACTGTAATGGTGGCACAGCTGAATCGATTCAACTGATCCTGGAAGCCTTGAGTCAGTGAGCTGTAGGTGCCAGTACTTTGTTTCAAATGACCATAGCAGTGAGCTTCCAAAAGGAACAGATTAGGAAATGCAGCTTTAATCGATTCCAGCTCCCCTCCATCTTTCTTCCAGGAGGCATAGTCTTGAATCCATCTTTTTATGGGACGTTTGGCCACACGCACACCATGATCCATGAGATTGGACACAGCTTAGGCTTGTACCATGTGTTCCGGGGCATCTCGGAGATAGAGTCCTGCAATGATGCATGTTTGGAGACTGAGCCTTCACTGGAAACTGGGGATTTGTGTGCTGACACCAACCCAACGCCAAAATACAAGCACTGCAGAGACCCAGAACCTGGGAACGAGACCTGTGGCTGTCATAACTTCATCCACACACCTTTCAACAACTATATGAGTTACGCAGGTAAGGATTTTGCCTGAAGCAGTGGCTTAAAATAAACCCTCTATCCATAGAGTCAAAGCATAATTCTTGCATTTTGTTTTTTCCTGTTTACCTTTACAGATGATGACTGCACAGACTCTTTCACTCTAAACCAAGTGGCTCGTATGCACTGTTACCTGGACCTGGTGTACCAAACCTGGCAACCTGATTACAAGCCCTCGATCGTGCCCATGGCACCCCATGTGGTGGACCAGGGTCAGGACACCATTACTGTGGAGTGGTTCCCACCCTTAACGAGTCAAGTCTTTGACAGGTGAACTGAAGCTGCAGAGAGCATGTGATTCTGGAGCTGATTCCAGTTCTGGTTCTAAGTGGCTGGAGTTGATAGATTTGATCCCACACACATACACACACACAAATTCCCATTTCTGTGTCCAAACATCAAGACAAAGACCCCTTTCAGTCATGCACTTTTAAGCAGACATTTTCACTATGAACAACTTCAGATTTCTGGAAAGTTTGACAAAAAATAAATGTATTAATAAAAAAAAAAAACAAGAATCATTTTTCAAAATAGTAGTCTAAATATTGTCCAAGATATATCTCACTTAATATGCATGCAGACGTGGGTGATCTTAAACGTCACAGTGTGGAATCATATCTATCAACACTTTTTTTAAAATTCACTCTTAATCATGTAATTCATGACGCAAAGTCTTGGAATAAGGAGCTGCCATGCAGAACAAAACAGGAATCCAGGCCAAAGAAGCACTGCTGCCCTCATGAAATGGGGCCTGGATGTGGCTATGTTATTTATAGGCATGATAAGATACAAGTAGATATGGTGTGTTCTTGAGGATCAGATGCGTTGGTATTCAATATGTCTCCGTCTCCGGGCGACGTGTCCTAACATGCCTTGTGATGGAAGTGGACATTAGACTCAAGCATTTTCTGGTCACAGCACTTCTTTGATTTATGATGTAGCAACCGACAGCCACTTGTCAAGAGGTAGCCAAAGAGTACATTGTTCCTGAGCCGTGCGCACATGTTATTAATTAATAGCACTGTTTACAATACCGTGGTCAATTTGCTGTGTCGCGGATAAAGATAGAGCAAAATTTCTTCACAAGACCTTGCAAAAACATCTCCCTGGCCCAGAAAGTGATTCAGAGGCATGGAACTCAATTAGTTGAGTCACGGTGTTATTGCACTCTCAGTTCTGGAGATCCAGTGCAGAAGTCGGACAGTGGTGTTTATTAGCAAGGCTGCCACATTTGTCCAGGCGTAAGAGGGACCGTTATGTGAAGCTGCTGCCTCAGTGACAGGTGTAATTCAATGACGCAAGCAGCGGGGAAGCCCCTCAGTAACATGTCCAGGCATGCCTTGAGTTCACTGCTTGTTCTGTGGCCTGTCTGCATGTTATTATGTAAGTGCATTTTCTGGAGCTCAATTGTCCTGAATTTAAAGGACAAGCCAAATTTAAATTAGTCTAACTTGTAAAGCTTCTGAGGAATGTGTTATGTTTATGTCTAGAATTTATCTTAATATTAGTTAATAAGTCATAGTGTTTGTGTGTGTGTGTGTGTGTGTGTGTGTGTGTGTGATGTATAATCGTAATTCAAAATTCTAAGTGATTACAGACGATGAATGAATGAATGAAAAAATTCAAAATTCTCACTGTTCTGTCATTTAATGGTAACCGTTGTATAATATTTTTTATAAAACATATTTTCATGCCCCCAAACATCAAAACTACAAGCCTCAAATCATTTAAACCAAAACTTACATATATTTTGAGTACAATATTATCCCCAAGAACAAAGTGAATCAATGCACAAGATTCTGCAGCACTTTTTCCTGAAGGAACTTATAACAAAAGGAGTGACCAATAAATTATTTCACTTGCCATTTTTAATTAATTATTTATTAATGTATTATTATTATTTAAATAAAATGTCATTTGACATTTTTAATAATATGCAATAGTTACAATGAAATGACAAAATAATAATAAAAAATTATTAAATTAACCACCCCCCACAAAAAAAAACAAAAAACAAACAAGTATCCAGCATATAGTTAGAATTGTGGTTTTGCTGCTACACACTTTCAAAATTATATTATAATCAGTGTTGTAGAAAATGTATACATTTTATAATAAACATAGAATATTCATAACATAAGTCTTTTGGAGAAAATATGTATAATATTAAGTATGTAAAACATGGAGCCAAATATATGATCCCACATTCTGATAGTGTACAAAAACAATGCTGTGAGTGTGTGTGTGTGTTGGTGTGTGTTTGTGGTAGATATGCCAAGCTGGCAGGCAGTGATCAGATGCACCATCCCTGTTCAGGCAGAGGCCATCAGTGACTCAGAGAGGCAGAGATTTCCCACATCTGAACACATCTGAACACAGCAAACCTGTGACACATTGTTTGCAAACGACATCAAATGAAAATCCGGAACGCTGTTTAACTTCGGTTGCCATTCAGTCAAATCATGCAAACAAAGGCCTCACGAACTAAAGCTCAAGCACCAGAGTCTTGATCCGAGTCGTGGAGCAGCCAAATACGTTCTCGCATACTAGGAATTTGAACATTGAAAATGCAGCAATAAGTGCCAGCAGTGTGTTTTTACCCCCTAGTTCAGAGAGGGTTTTTCTGAGCTCCCCCTTGTCTGAGACAAACCCTGATCAGGATGGATTAGTTACAGAAGCTGAATGAATGAATGAATGAATGAATGAATGAATGTTATTTTCAGGAAAGAGGGGCGGACTGACGGAGCGGATGCACACGCTAAAGCACAGAAACTTTATTTTCCAGTAATAACAAAACAAAGAGACTTTTAACAAAAAGACAAGAAACGGGGATCCAAGCAGGCTAAACGGGACACGGGGAGCTAAACAGGACTAACGGGACAACAGACGAAAGAACGAAACGACAGAGGAAATACAACAATAACGTGGAAACCAATAACGGAGAAACCAAACAGAGACA
The DNA here is from genome assembly GCF_029633855.1 of Hoplias malabaricus. NCBI lineage: Eukaryota > Metazoa > Chordata > Actinopteri > Characiformes > Erythrinidae > Hoplias > Hoplias malabaricus. The sequence goes on along the minus strand of NC_089801.1, from coordinate 20,250,966 downwards.
GACTAGAGAACACAACAGACTTGACATGGTACAAAGAACGAATGACCAACAAACAGGAAGTGCAGGAAGGGGACTTAAATACCAAACACAGACGAGACGCACCTGAAACAGATAACAAGGGGGCAGGGTAACAAATGACACAGACGAGGAGGCGGAACAAAGGCGGGACTAGAACATAAACAAACATAGCCATGTGCTAAAAGAACACATGGCCGGGGGAAAACAAACTTGATGAGACGAGGGCGTGACAGTTATTACTTAACAGAACCCTAGTTAGGGTTTTACCCTTATAATTACAGCTTCAAAATTGTTGTAATACTTCACCTGTAATAAGAAAAAAATGTTGCAATTCCAGGCTCAGCACTGCAGAAGCTATACTATGTAACTCTTGAAGAAGGGTAGGAAACGCCTTTTCATAGCAACTGTTACTGGTAGATGGCCAGTTTCACCCTAGCATCAGCTATTGAAAGTGTTGATGTAGTGTACATCAGTGGTCATGAAAAGTTTCATATGTTTTATGAATGTGTCCTGATGGTTTAGCAGTCTATTAATCTCTTTACTTGTTTGATAGAAGTCATTTATTATGTTCATCAACAATAATAAAAGTGTTGCTGGACTGTATCTAAGTTGTGTCCCCTCTGTTTCTGTTGGTTTCCTAGAGAAGTGGGATCAGTGTGTGATAAATGTGCAGAAGGCTGGGTGTTTCTCCAGTACGCCTCCCACTCCTGGTCCCCAAGGCCCTGCTTACCTTCCGGCCACTGGAGCCCACGAGAGGCCGAGGGTAAGGCACCCCCCTCCAACCAATACACACCCACAGACACAAACACACACATTCACATTCTGTTAAACAGGCTTCCTGTTAGTTCATAGCATCCAAAAATCCTACACGTTTATTGGATGCAGATTGCAAGGAACAGGGTTTGTCCAGTGTTATTCACAAAAGGTCAGTTTTTCATTCCAACAAGGCCCTAGATCTCATGATTGATTGGTTAAACAAGTGGGCAAAGGTATGCTATCACAAGTGGAAACCTCTGGTCACTCTAAACATTACCAAATAAAACTAGAACACAAAAACTGGGAGGATGAATAATGAATCTCATGTCTTTTGTATGTATTTTGCTTTTTTGATGTCAGTGTTAATTTCATTAACAACTATGACAAAAAAAAAACCAAAAAAAAACATTTGTTGGTAACTTTTATTTTCATTTGAAGTAGAATATATTTAGTTGTCAATGAAACCCATTATTGACCCATTATTTATAATTTAAACACAGAACATTTTGTGGAAATATAAACAGGAAAATGCTCACTTTGTTTACTCTGGCCAGGGCCATGAGGGCGGCCAGGTGGTGTTGTGAAAAGAATGTTTGGGAGACGCTCATATCAACTGTTGGCCAGTGATTCATAGATTTAAATTTCTTACAGAGATTCAAAGTAGATAAATAAATAAATAAATCAGCTGCCAAACTTAACGTTGACCCTGATATGTCTAGGGGCCTAACCTTTAAAGAACAGCTGTCACCAAATCACAAAAAATAGGCAACAAAACCTTAACTCAACTTGACTGTTGATCAACAGTGAAGGAGTTTGTGAATCCAGTCCCTGAAATTTGCACAGTGGCCAGTGAGCGGAAGCCTGATGTAGTTGTTTCTGAAGTATACACAGTGTTTAAATATTTTCTCAAGGAAATTTCAGATCCTAAAACCCTCATATACTGAGGTTCATCAGCAGTTGCATGATGAGCCACTTGCCCCCCCCCCCCCCCCCCCCAAATAAAAAAAAAAAAGAACGACGCTCCAGGAAATGCGCGCTCTTGGTAACTTAGATCTTTTCCCTGAGTGCTTGGTGTATTGTGGGCTTTATGAATATGTCATCAATGTGCTATGAAGCCACACATCTCTTAAAAACCCTAGCCCTCGCCCTCCTGCTCATCTTTTCAATGCACACTTACCGTCTCGGCTCCTTCGCTCCAGCTAGGCCAAGGACTCTATGAAAGGATGAAATCAGCAACATACCTAAAATAGGCTGCCTTCCCTAGCTGCGTTTTCCTTTTCCTTTTTTTTTTTTGCCTTCGTGTTCCTTCTCTCTCTCTCTCTCTCTCTCTTTCTCTATCTCTCTCTCTCTCTCTCTCTCTCTCTCTCTCTCTTTTCCACAGTTGTTCAGAGAGAGAGAGAGAGAGAGAGAGATCAGTTTGGGCAAGAGGTGGAATTTGGCTTTTATAAATAGTCAGCACAGCTGTGCTGCCGCAAAACTCTCCGACAGCTGCTTTATTAATTATTGTTTGCAAGCATGGCCGGCGTAAAACAACGATGCGTCAGTCCATTAGGATGGCGTCCGCAAGGAATGCTCTTACTCGGCGTATCACGAGGGAATCTTGTACCTCTGGAATTCTGGAGAGAAATCTTACTGAGCCTGCTGCTGCTTAGAAAGAATAATTTAGAGAAAGCATTTCAATTTGCATCCCAGTAAAATAGTGTGGAATCTTTACATAGTGTGAGTCTGTATAAGAAGTATCCCAGTTAATATAGCAGCTCATTTATGGAGCCAAATGCTAGCACAGTAAGTAGTTTATTCACTGGCTCTGATCCCCATATCAAATGATATTCTGAGACTGGGGGAGTGAAAACAAGCACATGATTCCTCTCAGATATGTGAGGAATATAACATGATTCCTTTTCATTCTGCACACTACACAGCACACTCTATGTTAGTCTCATTGCATTAGCCCTCCATTATCCACAGATTTGTGTGCTGCAGGTGTAGGTCACAAATATTAAATGAAAAGTTCAAGAAATAAAGCTTTCATAACTTTTTAAAGTGATGAAATCATCTCACACCATCCTGCTTGGGACATGAATAATATCCACGCTGAACCCTGGCTAACTGTGACTCTATTAGAAGCAGAGTGAAGGTAAACGTCTCTTAGACAGTTGATCCTGACAGTTCTTTAATAGAGTTGTGTCTTTCTACAATGCAATGCCTGCAACTAACAACAAGATTAAATGCAAGCTTTTGATTAAAGTCTAATGGCAGCAACCCAGAGACTTGAGACTTGCATGAATCAACTTGTGAACCCTGTTAAGAACCACATTCATTTTAGAGACAGCACAACACGTCAAAACAAACAGAAGGAGTGGTCTCATATTCTGCGGTTTTCCTCTTGAACAGGAGGGTTAGAGTTCCCTAAATGACAAAAACAGACACTAAACTTCAGTGTATAAGTTTTACGTTGGGGTTTGAGTTACTTTTTCACCTGCTGAGGTCATTTTAAACTGAGGGGAACTTGCTGAAGAGAGAAACACATTTCCTTGCTGTTAGTCTAGATTCCACAATAGGGAAAAGAGGCTTGCTTTTGAATCTGATTTATATCTCTGTGAGGAAGAGGGCTTCAGATAGCTTTTAAGGAGTTCATGCTTCAAAGAGCAACACTCGATGGTTATCAACTTTCTGTCGTTGATGGATACGGGTCAGAACCCGTGATTGCTGGACACTTGTTAATGGGGCATTTTTGGACATTTGTTTAATTTTCTCAAAATGATCAAGAGATAGAGAGAAAATTCTGACTATGTTGGATCTCTGTTGGTATTTGCCCAGCCAGCCGTTTCTTGCAAAACCCAAGCACAACACTCCTCAAAGACAAACACACTGCCTTCAGTTTGGGCAATGCTTTATATGGTGAGATTATTTGTCAGTTTAGACTCTTAAAAATAAAGGTACTATAAATGGTTCTTTAAGTGATGCCATAGAAGAACCACTTTTGGTTCCATAAAGAACCGTGTTTCTTCAGAGATGTGTGAGTGTGAAGAACCTTTTAAAGGTTTTAAATCCAACACTCGATCTGACAGTTCCTTACCATTTAAACACACCCACAAGAATGGTTCTTTAAGGAACAAAAGTTGTTATTCTGTGGCATCCCTCAAAGTACATTTTGTAGCACTTTTACTTTTATTCAGAGTGTATTCTAAATATATTTTACCCTGGTTTTAGAAACGTTTTCAAGGAAAATTATTATTTTACTGCAGAGAAAAACTCATGTAATTATTAGAATAACAATATCGAAATAAAACATTCAGGATATGTTTGATGTGTGCCGACATTGTAATCGAAATTCCGCTTTTCCGTTCCTGTCTATATTCCAATCCCAACTTTCTGCAAAAAAAGTTGTTTAAATGAGTTATTCTAAATGGCTTGCTGTTGTTCAAACTTTCAGTGATAGGAATGTTTGATGCTTCTTAACACAATAATGAGCATGTTTCCTGTTTTTTTGGTCAGGTTTAACATTTACTAACATTGTATGTTTTCACTATTGGAACAAAATCTCCAAAATCATTAATGTAATATAGAAGGAAGAGCCTACAACTTGTAATGGATTTTAATATAAGATCACATCACTCTGGGAAATGTCTAGTCATAGAAACCGTAATCTAATACAAAGGGGAGCCGACAGATGTTTTGGATATGAAAATAAAGAAGATAGAATGCTCGCTTCTGGTTTTGCATGGGAAACAAAATGGATGAATTTGTGGAGACATTGCAACCCCCTGGTTCCATTCACTACTGCTGTAAAGAATCCAATAATAGAGTAAACCATTTCCAATCTAAAACACCCTGAATGACTGACTGTGTACATCTCAGTGAGAAATCACTGGATTCCCACGTAAAGATGCTGTCCCTTGCCAAGATATCATTTTCTGCAGGGATATGAGCTGTCTCGCTCCTGGTTTGTAGCAGTGTGTTACAGAGGCATGTCCAGACTTGCCGCTGTACTCTGAGCATAAACCCTTCCCTGTTTTCCTCCTGAACTGGTTTCCCGCGAGTGACGAGTGGCTCCCCCTCCTCCAGCCCCTCTCCTACGCACACGTGTATTTATGTGTGTGTTGTGTGTGTGTGTGTCCTCTTTAAGCCCCCAAGACCCTCACAGCTGGTTAGGCCCTGTACTGTATGTTGTTTTTCTTGCTTCATAGTCATGTCAAAATATATTGATCCTTCATGAATGTTGAGATTTTGGAGCATTATTGATTTTCACTACATTTAATAAAGTATGTCTTTAGATGTTGAGCTATGTGCCAACTGCACACTTGGCTTATAAATATCACAATTAAAGAAATATCAAATCTCTTTAGATTTACTCACAATATTTGTGATTTGAAGCAAATTGATCAGAATTGAATGACCATTAGATCATATGAATAAGTTGATAAACCCCAACCCTAAGGCACTGTGAGCTACTAAACCCTAAACCTAATTCCTTGTATGTGTGAGCATTATTTATTTATTTATTTATTTATTTCCACATGTGATTTAAAAACACCAGGTGTTCTTTTGATTATCACAAAATTTCATGAAAAAACAGACCAATGGAAATGGTCCAATATGATGATATATAATATAACAACAATGAATACTTGCTGTATTATGGAAACTTTTCCATTTTCGTGCTCTGACAATGATGATATATGGACTAGGTTTAAGATGATTTCATTTCAGTCAGTTTGTACCATGGTGATATGAAACAGTGACAATGAATCATTTCCTAAAAAGAATCCAATAAATTTCAGAGATTTTCCAAATGCCTTTGTGTTTTTTGGCCAGCGGCCATTTGTACGACAAGCCACTCTCCAGAAATCTCCTCCTCTGCCCCTTGCACCTGGTGCTCTTTCACTTGTTGGCCATGAGGTGTTTGAGGCTCGTGTCCTTACACCACCACCCCGTCCCTTCCTAAACCCCAAGGCCCAAAACCCCAAAGCCAGCTCAGTCAGGATGGAGCAGGAGGGAGCACCCACCCTCGTAAATCTTTACAACCAGGAGAATTACGTCTGGCGAAGAAGAAGAAGAGGAAAAAATAAGAACGAGAGAGGGCTTGAGAGTGAGAGTGTGAGTGAGTAAAAAAAAAAAAAAAACTGTGGAGTGGGGAAACCATGTGGAAATGGCCCAAGGTACTTAAGGCCACAGAGAAGTGCAAAGTGGTTTGTGACATCCATGAGAAGAGAAACCTCCCGACCACCTCTGATTTAAACCAGGGGGCCTCAGAGGTTTTGCCGAAAGAGACGATCCGGAATATAGGAGACTTCCAGGAAAAGCATATGGAAAAGGGTCCCTCAATATGAGCCTGGGTAACCGAGTCTGCATCTGGACATTGTTTTAATCACCCAGGCTGGCTTTGAATGATGGCGTGTAAGCAGGCAGTAGTACCTTAGCAGTGTTTGCTTGTGGTTTGTCTGAGGCGCTGAAGAGTGGAGCGGGTCCAAATGACTGAAGTCTCACAGCTGGGCACCATTCCTAAGTTCTCACCCAACTTCCTCATAAAGTTATGGTGCTCAGATGAATCAGACGAAATGAAGGTGTCTAGAAGGCTTCCTTGTCTCGGTAGAAACAGGATTTTTTTTTGGTTTCTTGAAGAAACTGAAATGTGCAAGAGTTTTTCTTGGGTGACTAGATTCTGTAGGTCTTGCATTATCACTACCAGTCTGGAAGGGTCAAGGCATTGTAGTTCAACACATTTGGAGGAGAAAACTACATTCTAATTTGTTTAGGCCAGGTAACAGATACAGACTGACCATACTGCACACCTAAGGAGGCAGGGGATGCACTACTCCCAATGGGTCTGCAGCATCACCAGGATCGGCAGTGGTTGATTCTGTATGGCTTTTTATGAAACCTGGATGACATTCTATCTGCAAATGATGGCAGAATGGAACTTGAAGTTTTATGGGTTTTCGCCAAAAAGAACTGATCCTTATCGCATTTTGTTTTGCTGTCTTAATGTCTAGAAATCCAGCCTGTAGACATTCAGCAGCTACCCTCTGAAAAATGATTACATTCGCCCTCTGCAAAATGTTGACTTTAAAATTAGTTAAACGAATAATTTCATTTGACTGCTTTGGGTTGCAGGGTCACAGAGAGCCAGGGCCTCAATGGAGCAACTGTTGCGTCAGCACCAGGCTGGTTGACCGCTTCTAGGAAACGAGAGGCCACCACCTTTCACGAAAACCAGACTACGTGCCTTAGCATGCTTTCGGCTCCCTCATTATTTAGCTATCCATACCCCAGTCGAGCTGCCGCTTCTCACAATCCTTCTCTCAGACCCATTCCCACATGATACTGGGAGGTCAGGGAGAACAGATGAACACTCAACCTTAAACTCACTGCAATTAAGCTGGATGACGTCCAACTCTGCTCCCCTCTCCCCGACTTCTTTTTCCTAGAATGAGCAGTTTCCTAGACAAGCTAATGCCGCTATGGGATTAGCTAATCAAGTGAAAATGTGAGGCCCTGATTTGTGTACGAATTCTGGGGTCACCTTGAAAATAAGCCCACCACTGTGGAGGCAACTGAACCCCGACTCAAAAGCGCCTGAAGGAGCTGAGCTATTAGTCCACCTTGGAGCAATTCGCATAACAAATGACAGTCATTTGTCTTATGAAATGACTACCTTAGTGATTATGGTCATTACATATTATGCACAGTTTGTAATTGCTTAAATAAGGAAATAACCCTCCCTCCCACACCCACACACACACACACACACACACACCCACACACATTCTTGAGGTGTAGTTAAATAATGCTTAGTGAAAGATCCTTTGCACAATCGAACCCTGGCTAAAAACAATCCCATAGTGTCCGGGATCTTTGTTTTTTTTTTTTTTTTTTCGTCCTTTTCTTCTTTTTTTCTTTTTTTCAACTCAAAGTTTGCTCTACACTGGCCACACACATGCTTAGAATAATAAAAGTGTTGATGATGTGGCCTGGAAAGCCAATTCAGGGCTCAGTTGATTAAACACTGGAATTTTGTGCACTACCCAGAAATGAGGTTAGCAAATGGGTTTTGCCATTGCCAGCTTGGACTCGCACAAAGGAAAAGCAGAAGAACACAACGTCTGCTGTGGCTCGGCATTCTCACTGTGTGATGAATACCGTGGACGTCACTCTCGGTCAAATAAGCTGCTCTTTCTGGACGACTGTGGGTGAGGTGTAGATACCTGGTGGAGAGTTATAGGAACCTTGTGACAGTTCCATCCCCAGGTAGTTTTGGTCACTGGCTTTTCTGCTGATTGAGGGCCAATGGACTATATATTTGTAAACATATTACTGCTGGTCAGCACCTGTCAGCTGCTATCTTTGCATCTTTACTAATCCGATTTCCATTGTCCTTTTAACCCTATATAGCCATAGGTATATATAAACCTGCTCCCTCTTGTTTCTGAGAACAAGAGCACTGATACAGAGTTGCCCCCCCCCACACCCCCAACAAGTTGTTACCCTACGGTGAGGATTTGATGGCATCCTAAAAAGATGTTGGCTTACTTTGTTGAAGGTATATCACAGTTGTCTTTTGTGAATCAATAAGACATTATTTCTGCATGAGAAGTCAAAATAGGATTACATGTCATGGTTATTTTTGCATTCTTTCATAAAATGCTGTCATTTTCATTTCAGGGACAAGCAAAACTTGAGTTCTATGCTGAGTTTTTAAAAACTGTGGGTTAACAGAGGGTGGGTATAAAAGATACAAATAAATACAATATAAAAATAATTTTTCATATAAAACTTATAATGAAAATAAATATTTTAAAAAATATACATGCTAATTTTTTTTGCGTATTCTACCAGGTAATTTTTTGAGCAAATGAAAGAAGTTGAACAAGAAAACTAGTAATAATACTACTAATAAAAACAAATAAATAAATAAATATAGATGTACACAAAGAGCTCATCATTATTGGATTATGGAACCTCATGCCTGAAACAAGTCATTTAGCCACACTGAGGCTTGGTCGGCTGCCAAATTGTGGCAGGGATCATTTAGTGGGCCCCTCTGAAGCCTGGTTCTCACACCACTACAACTCCTTAGCCTTAGTCTTTCCTGACCCCACATATTGCTCCTGCTAATGCACTTGTTGGCCATAACATTCCCATATGTACCCTAATGCTAAACAGTTAAACCCATGCAAATCTGGCTGTGGGGAAGGCACTCAAGGCTTCATGGACTAATATGGAAAAAGGCAATGCTTTGGCATCTCATGTATGACCCCTTAATGCAATATGTTAGAGGGATTGGATCCTGTGGTGGAGATTTGTGCTCCACATATTTCAACAAGAATAGAATCGGTTTAATAAGCAAAATGTTTTGAAAAACAATGGCTTGGATGCTGCTGCTGGAACGAAGGGTTATTATTCTTTTGTGTGTAATATGATTAGGTGAAATGTACTCTGTATCCCTTGCTGAATAAGAGAAAATATTTGCCGGACTTTTGGCAAGCGCTGAGACTAGTTCCACTCATGCAGGATCAAAAGGAATTACATCATTTTTCCGGATCAGCAGAAAACACATATGCCCTCACAGCTATGCTTTTAAGAACCGATATGAACACATTCATGGCCTTGTGACTTCCATTTAATCAAGGGATTTAGGAATGAAGACACATCCTTCCTTAGTTTTTAGCACAGAAGGTTATGAAATGAAGTCTGTTCTACTATTAGAGTACTATCATATTGCTCATGTCTTGACATTAATATCAGTCAGGACACTGGGTTCTTTGGGTTTACACTGAATCTACATGGCTAATGTAATATTTACTGGACACTTGCACCCCACGCACATGTGGTCAGTCAGAACAAAGTAGGTTGTTATATAATTTAAAGTAACCTTGCAGATCTTAGGCAAACATCAGATATACAGCTTATCAAATGCTCAAATATTTATTTGGCAGATAGAATTCTTCATCAAGCTATTCCTTTATTCATCTCCCAGGTCCTCCAGATGTAGAGCAGGTATGTGAGCCAAGTGTCCGAACATGGAGCCCACACAATGGCGTGGACATGGGTCTGGTCCCCCCACCCTGCCCCCTGCAGGGTTGTATGCTCCAGCTGGAGTTTACTTACCCGGTTGTGCCTGAATCCCTCACCGTCTGGGTCACCTTCTGTTCCCCCGAGGAAACTGCTCTACCTGCCATCCACAACATCATGATGTTGACTGTTAGTGGCCACAACATTTCTCTGGGTCCTAGTAACGTATACTGCGACACACCACTGACCCTCAAGCTGGACATAGATGAGAAGGTGTATGGTGTCCAGTTCTTCACCATGGAGCAGCATCTGGAAATTGATGCTACCTTGCTTACGTCCAAGCAGGACTGCCCACTGTGTGAGGACTGTGGGCCACTTCGCTACCGGCTCTTACGCCAACCTCCGTTCACTCAAGCTCAACAGGGCATTGACCTCAGTGATGCAACGCGGAGATATGTGGACAGGTAAGTTGGCTGCCTTTAAATTCTGTGTGGTATTAGTGTGGTTTGATTTTCAGTAGACATTAATGCCAAAATGCAACTCTAACAAATGTGCCCACATTTGAATTTAGCACCTTTGTCATTAGATAGCTTACATCTAAATTTGAATAATGTGTAGTAGTTGCAGAACAAAAGGTCTTAAGAGAGCACTTTCAAATGTTGAGGACCTTACACACCTCTATAACTCAAAAAGAAGTCAACAGGAGTGGTTAAGCTACAATTATTGTTTCTCATAATAAAACATAATAAGCCTTCACAATAAAGGAATTAACAATCACATGAGCAGTCAGTTTCCTATGGGCTTCCTAAGTCTGAAAACATGGGATAAAATGAGAATTGTCACAAATTGGTAGAATATTTTCATTTTGAGTGATATATCTCAGAATATTGAGATTTACAGGATATCCCCACTAATAGTGCCTTACAGTCCTTCCCACACCCGTGCAACCTTTCCCTACAGCACTCTTTTGTTTTTGGATTCATTCCTTTTTCTCAGGAGTGTTAGATGTAAACTTTGGAGTTAGGGTCTGCAGTGTTGACTGCTTCAAGATGTTTGTGGTAATTGGCTGTTATGAAAGCCTCTGTATTCAGGCCTTCATGGCCAAAAAAATGGAATTCAGAGCGGAATTTTGTTGACTTTGGAATATATCTTTCATCTGGTGATTTGAACATTTTACAACTGAATGAAAAGAACATAATTCAATCCAAATTAGACAGCGCAAATCTGCATGGTAGGCACTGATATCCCATCTTCCAGCTGCTTCTTCTTGTTCATGGTCAATGTAGCAGTGGATCCAAAGGCAGCAGAAAGAGGTATGCAGCTACTGGCCGAGTTAACCCCAGAGCCTGGCATTGACTGGGCAGTAAGCAAGGCCTGCCATATTGAGGATGCTCTTATTGCAGCCAGATACCATGGGTTTGGGCCGGGATCTTAGACTTAAAGTCGTCTCCAATTAAGGCCAGGGTCTGGGTCGCAACTGGACCCTGTAGTACTTGTTTTGATGTCATTCATGCAGAAAAAGGCCTTGAGGACTGGATCCAGTGGAAACAAGACCCTGTTCAAACTGGAATCCTGATCCATGGTAGAAATGAATGTGATTTCCATTCTGGTCAAGGCTACAGTACTGGCCACTTGAGAACTATAGGAGTTTGTGGAATTAATGGTTTAGTTTACCACCCACTGCTCTGGACATTAAAATATGGAAGTGCTAGATGGCCAGTACTGCCTTTACCTCAAACATATTACAGGAGGATCATGACCTACAGCGTCGATCAAATTGCATCAAAACTTGTAGTAGTGCGTAATACGAGACAGTTATTTCTGATGTGTGGTTATTGTTGCTAATGAATAGTTTTATACTACATTTAGATGCTGAGTGGATATTGGTTTTAATGTGAGCTGCCAGCTGGACAACACACGCCTCTATTCTGACCTGAATCAGGAAATCACACAGGACTATGCAAGACCACAAAAATGAAAAGCCTCAGCATCTAAACCACTGACAATCAATTTTCCTCTGTTCACACTGTGAGTCCTACAAGACATGTGTGCCATATATCATCTCTATAGGACGCAACAAATACATTCCTTGGTCAAATAATACAGACATTTTGTTCCACAGTCCCCATACACTGCTTTTAGTCGTGACATCATTTGATGCCTTATATGAGCAAAGTGTTTGCCATTTATGATGAAGGAGGACATTAGCAGCACTGAGCTCTTAAGCAAAGTGAGCTTTGGTTCTAATCTGCCAGAACTGAGGCTTCTGGATATGGAAGTAAATCAATGAGATGGATGTTGACCTATGGGATGTTTGACCTTAGCCTTCAGAAACCTCTGTCCCATTCACTAATCCTCTCCCTGAGTCTTACCTTCAGAAGGCACTTTGCTTGAGCTGACAGGACCTCCCTGTGGCAGAAGCCAAGACAAGTGGGAAACCCATTTTTAAAGAACCTTGCTCTAACCTTGCCCTAATTTGGCCATAATATCAGTAAGCCAAATAGTCTTTCAGATTGGCTTTTTCCATTTCTACTCATCACAATTTTTGCTTTGGGTTTGCATGTTTTAGGATGTGTACTCTTTGTAAAGTAAATCTAAATTAAAAGGCAAATGGGTTTTTGATGAGTAAATCCATTGGCCCCCTCTGCTGTTGTCTTTGCCCCTCAAATGAGCATGCCAAGAGTACAACCTGGTTAACAAGTCAGTGCCAAAACAAATTTGCAGTGGGGAATTAAAACATATGTCATTTCTTCCCTTGATGACCCTAAAGGGAAGGGGGTTAATCCAGACTTGGTGAAACTGGACAGCTTTGATCTCAGATCTGGGGCCACGGATATTGAAATTGACACAATGTGCCGTTGTTGCTTAGCTTAGGGTCAGCCTGCAAGATTTGTTCGTAAGCTGGAAGAGAAGGGACGTTTGGAGACCTCTTGCATGCTGGGAAGGTCAGAGTCTGGCCTAGAGCCATCTTTGAAAAGAGAGAACATTAATTATCACCATAAAATGTGCTGTGGAAAATCAGGTGATCATAGCATTAAGTGAAGACAGTAAAGTGTTAAATAAGCATGTTGCTACTTCTTATTACTAAGTGATCTGTCCAATTAGAAGTAAAAAATCTACTTGACCTCTACTTGGATTTGGTTGTGCTGTGATGCACCAGCCCTCACAAAAAATGCCTTTATATATTTTCACCTTTTCCTTTAGGGCCCGGCCTTGCATAATCTTCCTAACGCAAACCACATTTCCAGGGCGGCAGATGTGGACGGCCACAGTCTCTGGGCTCTCTCGATCTCTCTGAGCTCTCCTCCTTCCTTTCTAGGAGCTGTCAAATGGATTTCCCATGGAGCTCCCTTTGGCTATGGCCGAATGGATCCAGTATGGCAAGGATGAGATGGGAGTTTGGGGTGGAGTGTATGTGAACGAACAGAGGGTGCTTGGCGGCTAAAGCGAGATGCAGTCCTCCGCCCCATTGGTGGGCCCTGACCCATGTCCCTGAGCTACGTTAGTCTGACGTCATAGCTGACCACAGTAATCCCTGTTTACCAGAGACCCAGCAGGAGAGACAGTGGAAACACTGGAGTTCTTCTCCTCTGTCACATTTCAGACATAAGGCTGACTTGATCCCTTTCGCTGTCTTTTTCTTGAAGTTCTGGGCAACTGTTGTATTGGGAAAACCTTTACCAGTGATTTATCGCTGTTGCTGAAACTTGTCTCAACTGGGAAAAATCTGTTCCTCTGTGGGTTCTGGGCTTTAAGAGTGACCTGTCCAATTTTGTGGAAATCTGGACTGGTCTGTCATTGAGGTGATTCGCAGTCAGACTCCAAGCAGCACTTTTTGCGATCCATCCAAGATTGCCCTCAACCTTGACCGCACTGTCCCTAAAAACAGTTACACTATTGTTTTCGTCCGAGAAGCCTCAGTGGATTGCGTTACCCGAAAGGCTAGCGTTTCTGTTGTTGTCCGACTCATAAGTGCTGATGTACATCTCTGTTATTTTTCCAGGACGGTATCAAATCTCCAAAAGCAATGGCCTCCAAAGAATTTCACTTTATCAAGTGCTATCGGATTATCAATCTAGCTCAAGTGTCTTGTTTGTACTCTTCTGGTGAGCATACCTTTACAATATTTCAGGGTCAGGTTGGAGTTGAGAAGGGTGTGTGGTACAAACAAACAGAACCATAGGTTCTCAGTATACAGCAGGTATACATAATGTGTTCATTTACATTTAAATAGTGCAAGCTGAAGTTCAAATAGTGTCAAGCATCTTTACATGTCTCTCTCTCTCTCTTTCTCTCTCTCTGCTCTCTCAGTCTTAAGCACTGTAAGTGCTCCACTTACTCATGAGTCATAGGTGCAAACAGATTGTACCATCACACTTAAAGCACCGCCAGCGATTGAACGATGGGCTGTAAGCACCATAGCGATGACATGTTACCTCATTTCATGCCATGTCATCAACATATATTTATGCATCGAGTGCATTGCTGAGCCCATTGACTTGTCATTTAGAGCCTGTAAAATGGCCTAGCTCGAATGACATCATATGACACATCATCGAGTTCACCAGCTCCAAGCTGTTGAGTGTGTGATAGCACACCACCGCTAATAGAATACAGATGAATCTGTAACGTGTGGACATGGATCGGTGGATGAAGATGGCATGCTTAAAGGTTCTCGTACATTCACAGCTGTCGGAGAGTGTCGGAGACGGCCACTATTTGATTCGCTGAGAGTGTTCTTATCTTATGAAATGAAGTCTTTTATTAAGATAGGATGACATCAAGGAATGCTTCTAGATTAGTGTTGACCTGAAGGTACCTTTTAGTATCTAGTTTTTTCATTGATAACTGTAGGTTTTTCACTGCTGCTAATATCAAAAATACATTTTATATCAAAAGATCTTGATTTAATATTTATTTGTTGGGACATCTGTGTGGTTTCTGTTGTATAGACATTATCCTTAATGTTTTTAGGGAAAATTTTGATCCATCCGTGGAGGTGAACACACAAACACACATTAGTGAGCAATTCTTCACACACATTCTAAGAGCATTGAATACACACACAACCGGAGCAGGGGGCTGCCGACCACCTCGATGCCTGGGGAGCAGTTTGGGAGTTAGGTGCCTTGCTGAAGGGCACTTCAGCCATGAATTATTTTTTTTCTTGCCGGTCCTAGCAATTGAACCGGTTATTGAACTGGGAATTGAACCCTCTGGTCTCAAGCTGACTTCTCTAACATCAAGGTCATAGCTGCTCCCAAAACTACCACCACCCCCACCCACAGCACCACCCTCACCTTGTGTATCCTCTCTCTGAATGAAGATAGTAACTAAATGCTGTGTAGTGTCTGATTTTTCTGAGCGCTGTATGAGTACAATCATCTACACATGCTCTAAAATAAGACCCTCTGGTGGCACTGGTGTGATAACAGAGTTGTCTAAAGCATGGAGAGGAGAGATGTGAAATTGGGAGAAGGTCTGTTAAAAGCCTGTGGTGACACTGTCAGTCAGGTGCTCTGGGGGGCGCTGTGTCACACGCGCAGTAGGTACGAACCAGCTGAAACCTCATCGTTTATTCGAAAAACTTTTCATCCCTCTTTTGCGGATTTGCACTTTAGCAAGAGACAAACCTTTCCAGTTTTTTTTTGTGTGTGCGTTTTCTTAATTTGCAAAAACTTGTGGAAGGGAAACCTTCCTACTGAAAGTCAATAATTGACCTCGCATTGAATTTTACACATCATAAAATTGATGTTATACTTACTCTACAGACCATTGCAGTTCCTAAGTTTCTGTCACAAAAATGCCCTTGTAAAATGTCAGAACACTTTAAAAACCTCAGACAATTCTAGAGTTTGACTGGACGATGATGGTTACTCAAGAAGACTTTTAAAAAAGTTAGCCCATTCATTAAATGTCCGAAACGTAAGTTTTAGAGTTAGGGGATGTTTTAAGGCTCATTTTTCATTTGCCAGAAATTCACGTGGACATAATTAGTAACAAAAACGTAATTAGTACACGTTTAACAAATGCCAGATATATTTTATTCACAGATTAAAAATTCTGGGAATGGATTCAGGGAAAAAAAAAGAAGATTCACAAAATTATCTTGAGACCCCACCCCCCTCTTACCTCACCAGATAATCAACAAGATCAATGTCTTCTGACTTCGTTTCTGATTGTGAAATGTTGCTGGAAGATGCAAATTAGCTTTAAATATGGTTTTCACAGGGTTTTAATTTGTGTTTTTATTTCAGTCCTCAATGTAACTTTGTCAATAATTTTAAACCCTCTCCCAGTTTAACTCATTTCTGTCAGTTTACGCACACACACATACATACACACATACACACACACACACACACACACACACCTGTCCTGTTCCCCTCTTTCATGACCTTATCAAATGTGCTGTGTTTGAAATTCTTTGCACTAATGCAGAACACTGAGACAGAGTTTTAAAGTGAGCCCTCCGTCAGAAGGAGGCCCCGAGGAAATCATGTCCATCTTGTCGTGGAAGTATTTATGACAAGCAAAGGAAGTTGGGGTGATTAAATCTCCTTAAGGTGGCTCCTGGGCTCCTATACCGCCATGTGATTGTCTCTCAGATTGCAGGGGATCTCCGGTGTTTGCAGAAGTGTAATTTTCACACTGGGGGGCTTTGGCATGTGTCGACTGATCAAATGCAGCCAAGCTCGTCGTCCTGAAAATCAAAGACGTGTTTAGTACCTGGCCTTTACACCACTAACATGTGGGACACCTTGTTCTCGTTTTGTTTCGGCATAAGTGCTGGTAGGCAATAGCATATGCAATAAATGGCACGTTCTGCATGTCTTACTTAGAAGAAGTCAGTTGGATTTTTCTTCGTAACGAAGGGCACTAATTTGGCCGATGCTTTGTAAGAGGTTTAGGTAAGTGCAGAGGCATTTTTGGAATGTCTACTATGACTTTTGGCCTGAAGTTCTTAGAGGTAACCTTCTATTTTCATTTCCCAGTGGTATTTGTAGAAATTAAAGTCCTGGATGGCTGTAGAAATGTACACTTTGCTGGTTCCTTCCTTGATTCAGATCACAAACCCTTCATTTGGCAATGGGCATTTACCTGGGAGGTTAACAGTGTTTGTGAAATTAGAGATTTTGGCTTGTGCAAGTTTGGCTAGGATATGCAGTATATGGTGGTTTTGACTTGCTTGAACATTTGATGCAAAGTGCAAGGCTGTCGTTTCCCACTCCAACTGGAAATCCCTAACCTTAGCTTAAACCTCGAAACAGCATGCCAAGTTATTAAGGTATTCTTGACTGAAGTTCTAAAGTTGGCTGTTTCTAATAACAAATCATCTTCCCATTTATTACTGAATAACACACATTATATACCAGTATATCTTGCACCCTTGAAAACACTTGTCATTTCCCTCTAGATGTCCAGGTACAGTCAGAAGTTCCTATCGTATTCCGTGAGGTAGATTTATGCTAATGCTTATAGTCCTGGCTTCTGATTTTGGCTGATGATCCATTGGAGGCCTTTGAGTGGAATCATCATGCTTCGATGCCAAGAACCCTGCAATGGGCTCAGGATTTCTCTATTAAAAGCTTGCACGAAAAAAGGGGATCTTCGTGTTCAGGGGCCAAAGCACTGGGGCCTGGGGCCTATTTAATTTTCTCCAGTTATTGTCCCTGGCGGCGCCATCTCTGCACAGCTTCTCCTGACACTATTTGAAAAATCTGTTTTCCTTCCCGTTCTAGCCCCCTACTTTTTTCTGTATCTTAAACGGCTGTGTTGTTCTATTTTTTTCTTCTCTTCATTTGTTGCGTACAGTCTTTCTCTCTCCCTCTCTCTCTCTATCTCTCTCTCTCTCTCTCTCTCTCTCTCTCTCTCTCACTCTCTCTCTCCCTCCTTCCTCCAATGCTGGGGAGCTTTCATGTTGTTGGGCCTGAGAGCACTTGTTGTTCTTGGCAGGTGACATAAAGGAAAGCCTTATGTGAACCTCTGAGCTCTGGTATGAGGGCCAGTGTGAAAATCAGAAGAAGTTTGTGACACACTTTGGGCAAAAGAGAGAGAGAAAGGGAAAGAGAGAGAAAGAGAAAGAGAGAGAGAGAGAGAGAGAGAGAGAGAGAGAGAGAGAGAGAGAGAGAGAGAGAGAGAGAGAGAGAGAGGCCTAAAACATTGCCAGTCTACTCTCCAATTCCAGAAAATGACAGTCTGAATGCTTACATTTCTGTTTGAAGATGACAGAGGTGAGAAGCCAGAGGTGAGTTCACATCAGATACAGATACAGTAGCTCATCTGTCGCTGCACGGTTTGTGATCGTGCTCTAGTCCTTCAGGAGACACTGCACGTCAGTGGACATTTTTAGCTAGCGGATTATTTTCAGTGCAGCAGTAACACTGAGGGTATAAAACTCCAGCAACAACTGCTGTGTCTGATCCACTCGTACCAGCGTGCCACACACTAACATGCCACCAGTTTCACTGCACCAGTTTCAATGTCCCACCACCCAAATCATATCCGCTCTGTGGGGGTCCTATGGGGGTCTTGACCATTGAAGAGGAGCGTGAAATGGGGATAGGAAAGTATACAGGGCAACAGTCAGTGACCGTGCAACCACAAATGTCTCCTGTATGGTCAGTGAGTGTAGATGCAAGGCATGTGTCCTTAACAGTCTTTAAACGCTCTTGTAGAAATCAAGAAGAGTATGTGTCTTCATGGCACTGTGGTACTGAAGCGTCTCTTCTTTAAAGAAGGCTGTCCACTGTAAGTCAGAACAATGCTGGGAGCATTTGATGGTATTCGGCCTTGAGAACATTACTGGGGTAATGATGTTGAATCATCATTCCCCTAGAGTTCCACCGCTGCAAAGATTGCTGACCACTGCTGGCCACTGCAAATATTCTACCCTTGTGGCTGACACTTGGCATTGATTATGGCGAGCTTAAGATCATGTGCAGCTGCACCAGGGCATCACATTCCACTTCCGAATGGTAGTGCATGTTTAATTGGCATTGAGGGCGGAACCTTTTTCCTGTTCATCATTTTATAAGGTTTCTCCACATCACTGGACAATTTCATACTGGTGTTTTATACCATTTATACCTCCCACAGTTGGTCCCTTTACAAGAGAGAGAGAGAGAGAGAGAGAGAGAGAGAGAGAGAGAGAGAGAGAGAGAGAGAGAGAGAGAGAGAGAGAGAGAGAGAGAGAGGGTTGGCGCTGTGGGCTTTGTGTTGCTTTGCCTGCTCTTGTTGCCGACAGTGTCAGGTCTCCCCAGACTTTTGTCTTCCAAAACCTACACTCGTTCAATTAAACGCGCCACTTGAGAAGATGGTTGCAGTTTGCTGAGGCCCTGCCAAAAGCAGGGAACAGTGTGTAATGCGTGCTGGAACTGCCAGAGCTACGCTTGGCTTTTGTGGCATTAATCAAGGCTGGGGCTGTTTCAGAAGGCATTTAGCACATTTTTACAGCACTGTTCTGTTCTCCTCTTTGACAAGATGTGGATATTTTTCATGCCCAGATGTGTCATGTTAATTGTGGCGGAGAAGCAGTGTGTACTCGCTGAGCCAAGTGTCTGGACGAACTCTCGACGTAGGCTTTTCTTCGTCTAACTTTTATAGGGAGGTCTGCATGCTTCTCGTGATTCCACTTCAGATCTCACTCTCTCAGTGGAAATAAGTAAACAGCGTGCTGCATGGGCTACCGAGGCAAAAGTTTAGGTACATTTAAGGACCCATGTTCTTAGATCTAGAGTACTCCTAGGTCTAGAATTAAACTAATTTCTCATAGGAAATCACTCAAATACTGGTTTTATTCTCAGCAGCATGTATTTGAATATCTGTGCTGTAATACCAATAACTAACAGTTTGTTACAAGTGGGTTTTAATGACATTCTTTGGTCAAAATACCACATGGATGAAACAACACAGCTAAACATCCATGCACAGACTGAGAACATGCCTGTACTTACTTTACTTACACAGGAGTGAGGCATGAAAAGAAACACTGGATTTTAGCCACTTTTGCTTTGTTCTCTTTTATTTTAATCCATTCTTGTTTTTTTTTTCTGCCAAATTTAATCAGCACACATTCCTCAATGCTCATTGGGTTCCTTTTTTTTTCGGCGTAATCTCGTCTTGATGCAGTCACATAAACACAAGTCCCATGCTGTGATTGAACAGACTCAGGTGAGGAGGTGGAACAACTTTGAAGTACCCCCTTCTCTGTGTAAGTCCCAGAACAAAATTCAGATAAAACTCTTATCCCATGTTTTTGGACTTAGGCAGATCACAGAAATGGGACATGGTTGTTTAATTTCACAGTGTGTGGGTTGGAAGGAGCTCCAGGTCCTGACATTAACGAGCACACGCCACTGAAAAAATGATTTTTTTTTCATAACACGTCCCTTTTAAAATGTCTCTAAATACACATCCCGAACACATGCACCTCATTTCTTTTGTCGTGCCCCCTCACTTATTTTATTTAAGGGGATAAAAAAATATGGAACACTTAAAAAAAAAGTTTCCTGCCATAAATCTTTGGACACATTGAACCACACAAGTCCCTAGTTTTTTTTCGTGTGTGTGTGTGCGCATTTGTGTGTGTTTATGCATGTATATGTGTGTGAGCTCACATTTTGTGACTTCTTGTTCTGTTTGTTTGTGTGTGTGTGTGTTTTACTCTCATTTTATGGGACTTTGTGCTGGTGTGCTCTTCTAGTTATATTCCCTGTTCTGCACCGGCCGCTCTGGGCCCAGAGTGGACCCAAAAGCAGGCGCGTAAAACTCCCGCCCTCGTCATTCATCTTTAAGTGCTAATTTGAATGATTTGTTTAGCTTCTTATTAAAAGTTACTGCTTCCCTGCCCATTAGAGTGAGCACCTTCTAACTCTGCTGACGGCAGCGCGAAAGGCTTGGCCTGGCGTGAACCTGCACTGTTTTTGTGAGAGCTGCCGCCAGTGCCCAAAACGCTCGGGTAATTTGGCGGCGTTCGTTTCGTTAATCAGTGGAGAAGGGCTTGTGTTTCCCTTGGGGAAGCCGGCCAACGCAAATGCAAATAATGAGGCCTTTGTATGTTTTTTTTTCTTCTCCCTGCTTTCTTTTGTTCCTCTCTTCTCTCTTGTTCATTCCTTTATTACGAGCTGATGTGTATGTGCACTACATGCGTGCGTGTGGCTGCAGTTTTATGGATGGCACTAGTGCTACGATATTGCAGAACTGATGCTGAGGAATGCTGATGCTTCAGAATGAGTAGCTCAGTGGGTGGCTGTGTTTGTGTATAGATCTGTGTGTGTCTGTGTGTTAGCATGTGCGTGTTGGGGGATATTCATCAGGCTTAAAATGGGGATTGAGGGGCCATTTAGAAATGAATGGTTCACTGTTTAATCCCAGCATGTGTCTCCATCAATATTAGGCCTGGTTTTTTACCAGAGCTTTTGTTATGGCTCAAGGTAACTGGGAAATTAAAGGGATTTTTTTTTTTCACATGCACACACACACACACACAATAATAATAATAAAATAATATTAAATGAATTAATAAATTATTATTATAATAAATAAATAAATAAATAAATAAATAAATAAATAAGCAGCTTCTCATTCCCCTTAGCCAAGAGTTGTTTGGTGTCCAAAGTTGACTCCTTTTGGGTGACTAGTTTTGGATCATAAACACTACCCCAGCTCATCCCAAACATCTCCCCTCTGAATGCCCACTCTTGCACGCTCTGCTGTGGAGCACTGAGACCTGGATGTTTTCTCTCCTGATGCATGTCTTGTTTTTGGCCGGCGAACCACAGATTGTGTTACCGGTTTGTGGGCTCCTGGGCCGTAACCGCACGCCAGCTATTTGTTTGTGTCTGAGGGTCCGCAGTGGGAGGCGCAAAGGGAGGTGCCTGCCCCCTGCAATATCTCTATTCATGCCACCCAAATGTCCAGACCCTTTGTTCTTGACCCAACTCATTGCGAGTGGTCCTGACCAATATCGGTTACAATTCCACAAATCTGCAGGGACTGTAGAAGAGCACCTCCCTCTACCCTTCCCCCTAGATAACCACTTTACTTGTACTACTTTGGAATACGACTACACTTATAAAGTTTTATAAGTAATTTAAAAGGGCGGCATGGTGGCACAGCAGGTAGTGTCACACAGCTCCAAGGGCCTGGAGTTTGTGGGTTTGATTCCCACTCCGGGTGACTATCTGTGAGGAGTTGGTTTGTTCTCCCTTTGTCCACGTGGGTTTCCTCTGGGTGCTCCGGTTTCCTCCCACAGTCCGAAAAGACACATTGGTATGTGGATTGGCGACTCAAAAGTGTCCGTAGGTGTGAGTGTGTGTGTTGCCCTGTGAAGGACTGGCGCCCCCTCCAGGGTGTATTCCCACCTTGCACCCAATGATTCCAGGTAGGCTCTGGACCCAAATGTTTGCCAAATAATGAATCCACATGCATTTACACGGTTGAAACTTAGATCATGCCAGATACTGAGCTTACTTGGTCTTCCCCATCGGTCAACCTTCAGCCTACTAGCTTTATCACATATTTGTTAATATGTCTAATAATAGATTTTTAAGGTGTTTGCCACCATTTAATAAACTGGGTTTTACGTCAACCTTTTTAAATATAGACTTGTTTTAAAGCGATACCGTTTTGCCCTGTCTAAAAGCTGTAGTTTGGGGAGTGTCACTGTAATAATACATGCTCTGAGATAAATGGGTGAGACAGCTGTGAAAATCACTAGTCAAATATATAGTCTAGTTGAAAATGCACTTAGAAAACAGGCATTAATGTGCTTCCAAGGACCCAATTGTCAGCTCTTTCTTGTTGTGTAGATACGCCCTCCCATTCTGTGACTGTTGAGGGAGGAGACAGCACTGTTCTTTTATCCACCTCAACTCCCAATTTTCGCACCCGTCAATGGGATCGAACAGTTTGGAACAATAAGGCCACGGTACTTTACTGATACCTTAAAATTGGGAGTTACTGTTTTCCTCCAAGATTGCTGAGCTCAAAAGACATCCACTTATAAAAATGTAATTTTATTCATGACTAAATCTGAAGTTGGTACTTACATGGTTTAAAAGAAGCTGTACTTTGGTAATCTATCTGAAACATTGGATATATCTGCAGTCGTTACACAGTTGTTGTGTACTTAATGTTTAATAATACAGTTATTAAAGACGCTTGATATAAAGTGGGACCAATCTCCCACTTCCATTAGTAAACGGAGAAGAGTACACAGCTCCACCACCTTAAGCCAAGATCCAAATGAGATTTGGAAACAGCACCAGACAGTGATAAGGTTTATAAGGATTTGAGCACACTTTTGAAAAAAGTCTTTAGTCTGAGGCCAGAGCAGCTACTGAAGGTAACTGAGTTCAGAGTAGTGAGTAGAGTAGAGTTCACAGTGACGTTCCCTTACTTCAGAATTAATTATTTTTTACTGGTGTACAGTTGAAAGGGCCACAGTGCTTGAAAGTTGCCTGCAGTATTAAACCTGGATCCGTTCCCACTCTCTTGCCGATGCATGCCGTTTTGTATCAGTGAGCATAACTGATTGCAGATAAGCTTCAAGAGGTCAATGCTGAAATGCATATGTATGGTAATGACTCACTGTAGTTTGCGAAGCTAGCTGGATGGCTAGCTAAAGGAGGTCTAAACAGGAAGAGGTGGAATCTGTTGCTAATCAGCCAGTTAATTGCCATGCCTTGGTTCGAATTATGATGATTTACAATAGAGCTGACCCAAGAATGAAGGAATACGAGGTTGTATAATCAAGTCTGTAATGGTATTTTGGGATTATAGCTTTTGAAAGAGCTTTATAAGGTCAAGATTTGATGGCTTTTGTAGGTCACTGAAGCAAAGACATAGCTATAGACTTGGTGTGTGAATATGGTTTTTGAGATCTTTTTGAGCTCATAGCTTTCTTATTTGGGTTGAACAATGCAAGGGTGCAACCTGATCCCCTTTCGTGAATATGTTCCAGGTTTTGAATGTGTGAGACTCTTAACAGGAGTGTGTACTATTCCCTTCTTATTCAGGGATGTGGAGAATGGGGTGGAGTACACGTACCAGGTCCAGACCCTGTCCAGATTCGGCGAAAGCGAACCATCCCCTCCACTCACTCATCGTCTTGGAGCGCCCTACTGTGGAGATGGAGTCATCCAGAGGTGCGTTTATGTGACAAATCTTGGTTTGCACTGAATTCATAAGTGGACAGGAGTAAATGCCGGGTGGTACTATGATTAGATAGGGGTAATAGAGCCCATATTTAGATACTCACTTTACTCTTTGAATTTTTCAGGGATTAGATTAGATGGAATATCCAAAGAGAAATGAGTATCTCCTTTCTTTATCTGTTTTAATTTTCTACGTTATTTGAACACAGCAGCTGTCAATTTCATGATGAATGGACCAATATAAATGCTCCAAAATTACTTGGAATTGAAATAATTTTACATTGCCTTTTCATCTCCTGTAAAGTAACTGTTTTCCATTGATAATAGATACAATATCAGTAACCATTCCAGCTGTAGCTATTGCGATAGTAAGATTATTTTTTCACAAAAACGATGTGGATGCTCTGTACCCTACAGTGCTGAGGTTTATTTCACTTTCATATGTAAATAATGTAGAAAAATATGTCATGTATGGCAGAGGGATGAAGTTCTTACAGTGCATAGGCCCTGATTTATCCTTTGCTTGATGTACTTGTGTAAGGCATCTCTCAGGCTATGAATTAAAATCACATGCTGTGTTACCATCCAGGTCCCAAGGCGAAGAGTGTGATGACATGAACACTATGAACGGAGATGGCTGCTCCAGTCAATGCAAGAAAGAGCCTTTCTTCAACTGTATAGGTACGTCCTTGACACTTTTCACTCAGAAGCTGTTTTTATGCCACATTGCAAAAGAGATGGGTGACCTGCACAATTTCTCCCTGATGTTTTCCAGTATTTATGTATTTTTAAACGTCTGATTAGATACAAAGTGTCAGGTGTAGAGGTGTATCAGATAAAGCTGATGGAAGAAACCTCACAAGGGGGACTGTCAGGCTCGTTGGGTGGACTGACTGAGGCGGACACACTCGCTAAAACACAGTACTTTATTTACAAAGAATATAACCAAACAAAGACAGACAGACTTGATAACATAACCGACTTAGATACGATACAAAGAACGAATGACCAACAAAAGGAAGTGAAGGAAGGGGACATAAATACAAAACACAGACGAGACGCACCTGAGACAGATAACGAGGGGGCAGGGTAACAAATGAGACAAACGAGGAGGCGGAACTAGAACAACAACAAAACAAAGCCATGTGCTGAGATTGAGCACATGGTCGAGAAAACAGACATGACGAGACGAGGGATTGACAGGGACTTATACTCCTCTGGTCAAACTAATTATTGACATACAATTATTGACAAAAATTTGCATGATTATACTAAAATAACTAATAATAATAATAATAATAATAATAATAGTGTTTATAATAGTAATAGTTAAGAGTCCAGGAAAACTTCAGTGGAGGGAAAGCAGCTAGTCTGAGGCAAGTGGCAGGAACTGGAACATAGACAATGAAGTGTAACGTGAAGTAATATATCATCCAAAGAAAAACATGCATCTCCAATTTTGTGGGTTTTTTATTTACTACAACATTTGAATCCGACAGCTGTCCTTCACATTGTGTGACATTGCTGTGAAGTCTGGGGAAAAAAAAAATATATATATATATATATAATGAATAATAATGAATAATAAGTCTGAACACACTGTGTTTATATATATATATATATATATATATATATATATATAAACACAGTGTGTTCAGACTTATTATTCATTCATGTATTTGCGGCTACAGGTCAATAGATACATATTCTTATATTAATTATCATAGCTGCTCTAAATCAATCCCTAATTGGACACTAATTAATATATTAGATGTTCTCTAACTTCACGTTGCTGATTTAGTTAAAAAGTCTTTTCTGTTTTGGTGAAAGTTGTTGGTGTTCATAATATTAAGCACAGCTTAAACAATTAATTCAGCGTGACCATCACACCTCGCAATCTTAAAGCTCAGGATCTCAGAAAAATCAAAAGACAAGCTGCAAAAACACCTGTGTCAACCAGCAAGAAAATATTTGAAGCATGTGAATGGAACAAATAAAGAAAACAACTCGTTTAAAGTTTTAAATGATATAGTGTCCAAAATGAATACGATGCCACCAGTAATGAAGATGCAATGAGCTAAAAAACAAATGAAGACAAACTTCTCTAAAGTTATCTTTACCGATGAGTGCCGTGCAACATTAGATGGAGCAGGTGGATGGGCTAGTGTCTGGATTGTGAATGGCCAGTCTGCTCCAATGTGACTCCTTCTGGCATCAACAAAGTAGCAGTGGTATCATGTTCTGGGCCGGAATCATTGATGATGAACTTGTTGGCCCTTTTTCATGCTCAAGATGGAGTGAAAATGATCTCAGAGGGATACTGCACCAGTGCAAGAATAAGGAAAATACTCATGTTCCGGCATGGCAATGCACCATGCTTCCCACTACCTGTGAATGGTTAAAGAAAAAGGGGTTTGTTGATGACCAGATTGTGCAGTGGCTTGCTTCCTCACGCGACTTAAACCCTATAGAAATTTTCAGGGCAAATCTAAAGCATACCATTTATTGTGGTGAACACCAAGTGTACCAGTCCAGAAATGATCTCTTGATGGCAATCACTGATGCTGCAAAGACACCATAAAAAAAAAAAAAAAAAAAAAAAAAAAAAAAACCTCAGCAGTTCTTTTGATGACAGACTTTTGACTGTAATTGAAATAAATAGGCTGATATATTCAATCTTTATAATATTGGATTTACTTTCATATTATTTTCTTATTTTACATTTATTATACAATTATTTACAATTAATATTATGTAATTTGTATATATGAATGCAAATCAGGTTGAATTTGCATGAAAAATGTGCATTGGATTTCCATGTTAATTGTGAACAGTGAAAAAATTTAAATAACATAAAAGGGTTATTTTACAGACAACATTAACTTTTCCGTATTCCACAGCTCGATAATGGCACCTGCATAATAATTCTGAACACACAATATATATATATATATATATATATATATATATATATATATATATATATATATATATATATATATATATATATATATATATATAGGCTGACAAACTCAGAGCATATGCCTTGGCACCTCGTCCAGCTTTCTGCTTTCTTCATAAACCAGGGCTTTCCGCTCCAGCTCCCCTCTTTGTTTTGGCCTGAGGAAACTTGTGTCACGTCAAAGTCTGCGGTGGCCACATATGGAAAGGACCTCTCGCGAACATGATATTGACACATTTTCTGCCCAAAACAGCTCATGAAATGAGTTGTGTTACATGAGATCTGAAAGCCAAGTTGTTTGACTGGAGGACACTAATAACAATATCAGTCATCCTACAGCAAACCGCACACTAGAAAAGCTCTTTTGTAACTGAAAGGGGCTTGACCCCGTGTCTCGACCATGTTGCACCTTTATGAAAGCACTATGTAGCGCCCTGCAGCCTCTTTCACCATGTTGTTGTTCACCTATCGGTGCGTCTGTCAAACCCGGGATGGCGGCAGTCAGACTTTTTCCACTGTCCGCCTACTTCTAGGGGGAAGGAGTCACATCTGTGTGGCGGCTTGAAATATTTGTAGTTTTTCACATGGAAATCAGATGCAGAAATGGATAAATCATCTGTGTGTCTGTCTGGGCCTTTCTGACCCTAAGTCTGAAGGCCTGACAAGGAGGAAGCTCTGGTTTAACCCTTGGGTATCCAGACATTTCTAGACATCCCTTAAAATGGATCAATTCAGATTCAGTTCATGGTGCGCCCGCTGCAGACACAGTTTATACATTTGGACACCACTGGCATTGGGTGAGAGAGGATAAGAGCAGTGAAGAAGGACCATGTTGACCAGTGAGTGTGTGTGTGTGTGTGTGTTTTCATCAAGTGTGTGAGTGTGTGTGAGAGTGTGTGCCCCCTTCAGCAGCCCCTCGTTTCAACATCAGCAGAGCTAGGCTGAGGGGAGCACTGGAATTTTGCACTGAGGCCAACTTGGCACGGCCCACCTCCGTCCCCCCTTACTGAACCCCTGAGTCTGAGAGAGAGAGAGAGAGTGAGAGAGAGAGAGTGAGAGAGAGAGAGAGAGAGAGAGAGAGAGAGAGAGGGAGAGAGAGAGGAGAGAGAGAGAGAGAGAGAGAGAGAGAGAGAGAGAGAGAGAGAGAGAGAGAGAGAGAGAGAGAGAGAGAGAGAGAGAGAGGGGGAGAGAGAAACAGAAAGACAGTCAGGATGGAAAGAGAGTAAGATGGATGAGGAGAGACAAAGATAGAGGTTATGAGAGAGGAGGAGATACAAAGAGAAACGACTGAAAGAAAGAGAGTGAGAAAAATACCAAAAAAGGGCTTAATGTCTTGATAGACAGGTGTATAGACCAGAGAAAATAGGAGAGAGAGAGAGAGAGAGAGAGAGGAGAGAGAGAGAGAGAGAGAGAGAGAGAGAGAGAGAGAGAGAGAGAGAACAATATGGAATAAAACAGAGAGGTGATCAGGATGTAGTGGACAGATGATAAAGTGATAAAAAATTGACAGAGTGGGAGAGAGGATGGATAATAGTGGGAGGAGAAATAAAAAATAGACTGTGGAGACAGACAGAGGTGTCAGAGAGAGAGAAAGAGAGAGAGGGGGGATGCTTCTCTCTATCTATCTATCTCTCTCTCTCTCTCTCTCTCTCTCTAAACAAAGAATTATTGATTTTAATCTCCAATGCCCTGAAGCATTACACTACATATGAGTGAATATATGTAAAAGAAATTAAAGAAACATTTACCAAAGGCTCAGTTTTGCAGCCAAAATAAGTTATTGCTCATTATTTTATTCATGAAAGAATTGTCAAGAGAACATTTTTCAATTCAAACTGCAAAGAATTTATCTATCACCATCTATCACCATCTACAGTTTATAATGTCATGAAAAGATTCAGACACTCAGGGGAAATCTCAGCACATGAAGGACACCAAAACCAATACTTTAGAACAGTGTGCCACTGCATCAAGAAACGCAACCTGAAACTGTTTTATACAAAGAGGAAAGACATATATTAATTTTGGGCAAAAACTAGTGAATTTTCTGGTCCAAAGACATGTAAAATGGATGGAAAGACAGTAATTGTGAAACCTGATATGTGCTTGTTTTGAGGAAAAGCAGACATTAAATTGTATGTGCCCAAGATGGACAAGACCATCCAGACTGTTGTGTGGTGTAAGTACCATTGATGCAGAGGCTCATATTGGTATTTTGGAGAGACGTATGCTGCCAGCAAAATAGTTCTCTGCACAGGAACTTCATGTCAGCAGGACAATGTCAGGCCCCATGGGTTACTACAGCATGCACTTGACTGACCAGCCTATGGTCCAGACCTACAGAAAGTATATGACACGTCATGGAGAGGAGAATCAGACAACGGACCACAGGCTATTTACTGCAACAATTAGCATCTTCATTTCCCTAATGATTAAAAATAACAGTTAAAATTAAAGTTAGTTAAAGGTAACGTGGCCCAGTGGTTTGAGTGGTTCAAGTTTGAATATATTAAACAAATAAGATGGTGTTGGTCATAATTCATTTTAAACCCATAAGCCCTGACCAGACAGTGAGTGAGGACAAACTTTTCCCCATATCTTTTCTTCTCTGGGGGAATGGAGGAGGGAGAAAAAAGGGATGACACCAGAATGGCATTGTTTCTCTTTAAAAGCACCTACTGCTGTCTGCTGGCAGAAGAATCCCCCCCCCCCCATCGACCATCCCCCCCCCCTCCACTGCTCAGTGTGTCATTCGGTTCAAACTCCTGTTTCTGTCTTGTCCTGATGGAGCATGAAGAGAAAACACAGAGAAGAGCCCACCAGAGAAAACCACAGAGAAAACACAGAAATCTCAGGGAGAAATCTTAGAGAAATGTCAGAAAGAAAACACAGAGAAATCTCAGGAAGTAACTCAAACAAACCAGAGAAAAGATTGAAAGGCATAGAAAAATACAAGAAAACACAGAGAAAACTCAAAAAACAAAACTTGGAGAAAACATTGAAGAAAATCACTGACAACTTCCAGAAATCTTCATCACATTTTTTTTCCAAATACTTGTAGAATGCAGCTTTACAGATTTGAAAATATATTTTGAGTGTAAAGGCCATCAATCCTTACTCATGTTTCACAATATTAATTTGCCACTGTATGTGTTTTTCCTCCAGCATCCCTTCGCTAACAAATATAAAAAACAAATATAAATGTGTGTATGTGTGTGTTTGTGAATGCCTGCTCTCTCTCAGATGAGCCCAGCTTGTGTTACTACTATGACGGAGATGGAGTGTGTGAGGATTTCGAGCGGGAGACGAGTGTGAGGGATTGTGGGCTGTACACCCCCAGTGGGTTCCTGGACCAGTGGGCCACAGATGTAGAGGCATCCAATGAGGAGAAGTTCTACTGCCCCGCCAAAGTGGCCGCTGGATACCCTGCCGTCACCAAGGTAGAGAGCTCCTGGAATAGCACTGCTTCCTTCTTTTCTGCTGTTTTTGTCAATTTTGTCCAGTCAGAATGGATTAGTACAGTATGATAATGATGATGATGATGAGACCTTAATGACTGAAGACCTGAAAGAACCTTCATAATAAGGTCTCATCAAGTGTTTGTGTGTGTGTGTCTCAAAGTGGGTTTTCCTGCTGTGAGAAAGCCCAGCTTTGAGAGGACACATTCCAAAAGGGTTTCCCTCAGTGAAGAGTCCAGGTGCTCACAAACACATTGGTGTCAACAACTGGGATATGAATTTTGGGTGGCCATTTGTGTTATTTAAATATGCAATATTGGGAGAGGCATAAAAACAATTAAAATCTAACCCTTATATATTACCTTTAATATTTAGATCCATGAATAAATGTATATGGTTCCATGTAGCGCATTTTTAAAATCATTCTATACAGCACCAATAATGATCCAGCTGTTGTTATGATGTCTAGCTTGTAATAGCAAAACAACCCTTTCTGGTGTTATTTAGAATCATTTTTTGTGAGGATCTGACCATTTACAGTATATATCCATCAATCCGAAGAACACTTTAATTAAACTAACCATTCAAATAGTCCTTTGAGTGTTTGTGGTTCTATGAAGAACCACTTTCATTACTGAAAGACACTTGAAGAATGATATTTTTAAAGAGAAACAGTGAAACAGAAACCAGCGCTGATCTGATTTCTGATAAATTAAAGATGGTTAGACAGCAATCTGCCACACTGAGTACAGAGAGCTGTGCAGGTAAAGCACAGAAAGGATTAACCCCATTGAAACCTGGAAAAGATGCAGAGTACACGAAGACTGACAGCCATGAGTACAGCAGGCCTCTGAGAGGCAGGTTCACATCAGCGTTAAAGTCTGTAGTTGTGTGCTGAGTGAGGTGGCACACAACGGATATGTCCCAAAACCTAGTGAGCTGTCTACATAGAGAGCATTTTAGGTTGTAATGTGCGTGCTTCCGACACATAGGCTGTCCCAATTTCATTATGCTGTCTAGTGAGATACCTTAATATGGGCAAATTTTAAGGCTGCATCTGTTCCTCAGCTGCAAAGGCAATCCTATGATGCTACGAAAGCACAACTCCCATCTGTTTCGCTCTTTTCCGAGGGCAATACGAATTAAATTTGTGATAAAAACAGGACGACTAGACTCCACTGTGCTGAAACTCAGAGGTGATGCTAGCTGCTGAGGTAAGTAAACCCCGGTTGTGTGCAGTGGGTGGGAACAAGCTGTGATGCAATCGCTCTCTAACTACAGCGTCTGAATAGTGTGCCTCATGGCGACAGATGACCGTTAAAACGCTGCCTACTTGTCTACATAGTCAGTGCCTAATTAGCTCACTAGATTTTGGGACAGACCTAATGTGTTTTGTTACTGAGTCATTTACTTGTTTTCCTTAGGGTTGGTACATCTGTATAAAGACAGCTCTGAATTCTTGCTGAACTCTGATGCTGCCACTCTGTCTTTCTGCCTCTCTGTGGCATAACCACAGTGACTCCCCAACTCTGACATTACATAACCTATAGTTGGTATGTATGTACACACGGGAGTAGTTATATTTGTAGAACCCTAGCCAAGCAATAATTAAACCCCTGGTCAAGAACTGGTGTTGTCGGTGGTCATTTCTGATCTATAAATGCAGTGTGACTCTTAGCTTTATGCTGTTGTCAGTCTTGAACAACTAAATAAGCATCACAACTTTAGAGAATCCCTGTAATGTCAAACAGTTGTGACTAGATTCCTGTTTGCTCATTTATGTCCACATTAATGTCCATGGTTTCTTACAAGTCTTATGTTTATTGCCTTTTCAAAACTTTGAGAAACCTATATCCACTTCATTACATCACCCTTTCTGCCTTGACGAGTCATGCTCTTATTCCAGAAGCTTCTCCTGGTGGCGAACAGGCCTCCTGCCACCGTGTGGGGGTAGATGACAGACCGATCTTTTTCGGGAAACTTGAGACTTGGCACAAGGACAAAGCTTTGTTAAACCTGATGATAACATCTCCGGAGCACAGAGGACACTAAAAGTGTCTGTCGCTTGAAATTACACACAGAGCCTTATGTCAGACTGAGTGCCCACTCAGGTCGATTTTAGTCGCTGTGGGACTAGGGGGGTGCCTATGAAGTTTGCTTCAACAAGGGAAGATCAAAGCCAAGGAGAATGGAGACAAATGAGGCCCTTTGAAATGATTTGTGAGACACAACACACGTAAGCCTCGTAATCACTCGGAAGATGAACTGGAAATGAATGGCCTTTGTATGGATTTGGAAGACCAAGCTGAGAATCCCCCTCGCATCTTGTCCATAGCGGTTTCTAGGCATGCTTCCTAACCTTGACTGCTCATGGTATCGTGGATGGTCAGTGGAGACAAATGTCTCGTGCAAAATCACTATTCAAAATCATTCTGAAGGCAGCACTGCATTTGAGGCCAAAAAATTGTAGTTGGTTGCCAGGCAACAGGTACCGATGAGTGTAATTGGTTCAGTCACAGCAGGCAAAGCAGAGCTAACCAATCACATTCATCTCTGCCTGTGGGCTTGTGTACAATTACATTTGTCCTGCCGGTACCACTTTAAAATAAGACTAGATTTAATAAAGGTTTATGAATGATTTAAACATCTGTTTATGACATGGTTTTTAATTTGGCTGTAAACATGTTAATGTCGACTGATGGAGAAGACCAAGTAAGATTTATAGTATTTAGAGTATTCTGTAAGATTTGAGGTTTAACTGTGTAGATGGATGTGAGTTCACTCTTTGGCAAACAACAAGTCACTGTTGCCCTTTTTATATATGTCTTATAAATAATTAATACAAAAAAGTGTTGTTTAAAGTGGTACCATTCTGGCTGCCCTTTAGGACCATACTGAGTAGTGATTTTGCACAAGAGCTGTGGAAGGCCAGTGAAGATACATAAGTTTTTACATGCATGATCCAAGTCCTAGCTCCCCTACACCAGTTAGACCACTGACTTCAAGCATCAGATCTTCCATATCTTTGGAATTTTTCACTCACCTTACTCTGAACCACCAGTCAATGTACTGAAGTCATCTAGGAGTGAATCAGAACAGGAGTAGTCTGGGATTAACCTTGGTCACCTTAGTCTGAGCCTCAGGCCATGTGACTCTTTTGTCAAGTGACTTTAAGATCCTACATCTTTGGAATACATCACATCAGCTCTGATCAGAGACAGTGTGTGCGGCCTGGAAACCTTCAGTTGCAGCGTGATAAAAACAAACCTGTCCACAAAGGCTGTCAAAGGTACCTGCACATCTCTTTGCCGCTCAGATGCATACTTGCTTGCCGTTTGTTAGTTTGTTGTTTTTCTGTTTTTCTCCTCTGTGCTTGTTGCTTCCCCCACCTTCAGAAGGTCTCGGGATGGGTCCTGATCCTTTCAAAGGCCACCTACAAAGGTTGAGCCAGTTCCCCCTGTGGGGACCGAGGTTTGGTCGATAGAGATCAGCCCGGATGCATGAAAGGAACCGTGGTAGAGTGGAGAGTGGGAGGGAGGGCAGTGGTAGGGAAAGGGAGGGTGATTGTGTCTATTTGGAAGATGCCAAGGGGCCTGCAGCCATCACTGCTAGTTATCTGCCATGAAGAACACTCAGTCTTGTAGGTCAAAGGAACAGATTTTCATCATTGTGAAAGCCACATGCAAGAACACACACACACATGAATGCATTCACAAATTGAAAAACCTGTGTGTGTATCTCATGAGTAGAAAGAACAGGATGTCTTGCGTGCTTTCTGTGTGGGCCGGGCAGAAAGCTTCTTGGCCTGGCTTTGGGACAGAAACCCACCAGCTCTTGCTTGCTGTTTCGACTTGTGCCTTTCAAAATCCTCATCTCGTCCCAACGTCAGCACCAGAGTAGGTCGGCCCTTGCGGAATCTGCATGGGCCATGGCTTTCTTGGAAGCCCCTTCCTGAAGTGTCTGGTGTGCTTGGGAAGTCTGGTCAGCCGGTTCAGTTCCCAGGACACAAGTAGAGCAGGTTGTGTACTTGGGTATGAAAATATACAGACATCCACCAGGCAGAACTTCCTGATTTGGTGCCGTCCACTGCCAAGGCCGATATCCTGTTCACTGTCCCAGCTTCCCCGACCGCCTACTTCAGTTTTACAACAACAGAGCCGTTGGGGGAATGGGACCTCCTTTGCTGCATGTTTTACACATTCACAAACAGCAGTGGGATTGTACAATAGACGGATTGGGGCTGCGGTGAGTCTGAGGATGGAGTATAGGGTGTCTTTGTTTTGCACCACTTCACATCAAAAGAGGGGCTTCTGGTCTGTAGATTGTATTGTAGTGACATTTCTCTCATATGTACTTCTGGTCTAGAGCACTGCTTACTTTTTTGTCTTGCAACCCCATCCCAGAAAAACTGGTCATGTCTCACGACCTCACCCTCTTCCCCATTCCACTGATTAGACAGGAGACTCTCACGGCTAATGTCCCTCCAGCCTTAACCACACCATAGAACCCAAAGCAGAAGTAAAGATGCAAAAATTGTTAAGCTTTATTTTTCAACATACAGCACAATGCAACAGAAATATTGCCATGTATGTATGGGGTAACATGGGCCACAGACACATCAGAGCAGGCATTTTGTGGAAAAGTTGAAAAGGGAGGAGAGGCACACTTAATTGCACTGTCATGTTGTAAGATGCCTCTTCAAGAATTTCATTCTTAATTTTTTAATGAAGTTTTAATTAAGTAATTTCACTTCCAACTTAACATGCGAAGCTGTGCACTATGTGATCTTTACTCATTCTCATTTGTGCACAGCCACCTGAAGATGCTCCTGTAGAGACAGACCCATAGGAAAATGGCTCTAAATTGTTTTTGCTGGCTTTTTCTGTAGCCATTATTTTTTTTATTTCACCAACTCCAGCATTCAGCTGGGGCTTTTTCCATTTTTTTTTTTTTTCCAAGTTTGTGTAGACAGTGAACCCGCTCCATTACTTGACAGAAAATCATCTCATGACCCTTTCCATTTTTCGGCAACCCACAGACAGGTCGCACTCCCCCGCTTTAAGAACCACTGGTCTAGAGGCTCAGTATCAAGTGACGATTTAATAATGTCGTAAGCTGATGTTTTTGAATTGCTTTACACACATTAAAACAGGACCAGCTGTTAAACAATGACACTCAGACTTCCCTTTATTTTCTTGGCATAGTTAATGTGCCACTGATGAGTATTTCGCCTGTCGGCATGATCACCAGTATTAACTCGCCCGCACCCTTATAAAAAAGGCTTTATTGTAGACGTCTGATCTGGGGGAATAGGGGGATTTCAGTAGGACAAAAAAGGCTCTATGTCCAATTCAATGTCACCATTTGCTTGAGTAATTCCGCACCACATTCCATTGGTTTAGAGGGCGCTGTAAAAATGAGCAGGATTGCAGATTTCCGGTAGGCGGAAGAGTCAAAGGGCATCCTTCATGGTTATTGATCATTTCCATATAAATTCCAACAGGATTTTTTAAAGCAGGCCACAGCTTGAGGTTACTATGGTGGCGTAGTGCAGTTGCAGATGTTAAGGGTTGGTGCTGTTAATGGAAATAAATCACACAGAATTACACAGCAATGCTGACATCTTGATTTATGGCTTGTGTCAAGTGGATGTCAAGGGACAGGTTTTTGTTTGTGCTTCTATTATGAAACGCTGATTGTTATCAGCTCCGTGGAGGTGTGAGAGAATGTTTTGTTATTTTGGAGAAGAGGTTCTTGAAAGTACTTTCACTTTTGATTGTTTTTCTATTGCATTCCTTTCATTCCTATTTATTGTGACAGTGGACGCATGAGGAGTAATGTTTAAAAGCTTTTGGACGTCTCATAACTGTAATGACCTGAGTGGTGTAAGCTGCATTCATTGTGTACACGTGAATGTGTATCTTTGCAAAAAAAAAATCAGACATCCCAGCCTGCAAAAACCCAAGGAGGTAGCGTTAAGGACCCCTCACAACTCTCCCCACAAACCCTGAACCCTGCCCCCTAGACCTGAGATCTCCCAATTTGATTATGAAAGAATGAATACAACAATTTAACTTTTCACTTATTCTGTTTTTTTCTTTTTTTTAAATTTGTTTCTTGGCTAGTGCCTTTTCTATTTCTTTTTCAGTGTGTCTTGCTTGGCCAAGTTGAGCATTATTCTGGATGTCTGAAACTCACAGACGTGAGTTTCAGACTCACGTGAGTCTGTGAATTTTTTGATTTCACAAGACATCATATTATATGTTTGCCTCATTGATTAACGTTTATCTGTAAACTCTGCACTTAATATATATCATAATAAAATGCCATTGGACATAACATCTAGCCAGCAAGTTTAACTCATGTTAGCAATGTTAATGAATGAATGAGTCTTGGTAAACTCACCTCAACATGTCTTTTACAGTCATTTAACATGCCATGAGCAATAGAGGCATCACTGTTACTGTAGTCTGGCGTGACGTGTTATATATATATATGTATTAAACACTCTGCCATAGCGCTGCACCGCTCTAAACTGACGGCAAGGTGGTAAGACTGCAAAGCCCCACCCTTCGACAGACCTCACAGGTCTGAAAAGCACAAACGAGACCAATCTCCTTATCACAGGCTCACTGTGTGAGTGTGTGTGTGTTTGTGTCATGCTCTCTTGCTTGTGTGCTCTCAAAAATCACTTCATTTGCTGGGGATTGTGTATAATTTGTGGGCATCAGGGAGCATCTGT
The DNA here is from genome assembly GCF_029633855.1 of Hoplias malabaricus. Lineage (NCBI taxonomy): Eukaryota > Metazoa > Chordata > Actinopteri > Characiformes > Erythrinidae > Hoplias > Hoplias malabaricus. The sequence goes on along the minus strand of NC_089801.1, from coordinate 20,213,856 downwards.
TTAAATCCGGGATACTCTGAAGCAGCTGCACATGAGATTAGATGTCAAGCATAGGCTAGAGAGATTATAGTGCCTCTCAGTTGTGGTTTGTGTTCTCTGGAGTGCTGGAGGACCATCCAATACCTTTGGCATGAATTGAAGCATTGTCTGTGATCCTGAAGGATCATCCAACACTGGAATATGACCTCACTAATATTTCACGGCATGCACTCAGATCCTTAGAGCAATGTCCCAAGAGTGTACAAGCCTTCCCAGAAGAGTAGAAGCTGTTACCACAGGACATGTCTGCACAAAAAAATACAAATAAAATAATAGCAATAATAATAATAATAATACAATAATCTAAAATAAATAAATAGAAGTTGGGCAAAACTTTTGACCACACATGGTAGAAGTATAACTTTTCAGCCTGGACAGTGAAGGGCATCGACCAAGAGCACAACAACAGCAACAACGCTAATGATATTTTCAAGTGGCTTTCAAGTAATTATGCGGAGAAATTGCCGGTGACACTAAATAATTGAGATGATTTATCACTTTCCTAAACACTTCTGTCTCTCCTGCGCTCGCTGTTCCTTGCAGAGCGAGGTTAATCGAGGTAGCCTCAGCAGCCCACAATCCTCCACCTGGCAGAGCAGGAGTAGGACGCTTAGTCCTACCATGTAATATGTCTTGCACGCTCCAGCAGAACATCTTGTTCACGGTCCTCGCTCTGCTGGGTTGTTGCTTTCAGCCGGCCTGGGTCCGGAGGGATTTCACCAGCGCCTTGCTCAGCGCTCAGGTTAACAACAAGCACGTGGTAGGCATAGTGGAGTGCTGGGGCTTGGGCAGGTGATCTCTCAGGAGCCTTGACACCACAGTGAGCTGACGCAAGCCCCAAGGCCCTGGAGGCGCATGAGGCCCGATGACGGCAGAGCGTGGAGATCTCTGCAATGCTAATATTAACCCAACTCTCTCACTTTCTTGCAAAGCATCCGCGTAGTCACATTAGTAACAACCCAATACGTCGCAGGGTCACTTTCGGGTAATGGTTTTCAGATACAGTTTTCAGCATGTGTGTGTGTGGATATGGTGTTGGGGTGGGTAGTGGTGTTCCTGCAGGCCATGGACTGTTTCTGTTTTTGTGTGGAAGTCTGCCACATTTGTTGAGCTGTTTAGGAGTAATGCCACTTTAACTGGTCATGCCACCTTAAATTAATGTGAGACAATTATCCAGTCTCAGTTCAGGTAGGGGGGACTTGCTTAGGGCCTCAGGGAAGTCTGGGCTTTCAGTTGTTCTAGGTCTCTATACGCACACCTGAACACCCTTAAAGCAGTCCATTGATTTGAAGGGATTTCTACACATTTTTTGGAGCTTTTACAATGCATGCCTTGCTTCTCCAAACGTAGAAGAGTGTGGTACCAGAGAAAAGTGGAATGGTGACTTTGCCATACCACTGAGGCCTCTCCAGATTCAATTATCATTAAAAGGACCATCTGGTTTCCCCATAAAAGACCAGGCTCTTAAAGGCAACCTCCATTTACATGCTTGGCTGTTAACACGTCAGGATTTTGGGGATGTGTGGCCAGCAGCTCTGGAAGTATGAAACGCTCTCTGGAAGACATTGACTGACCGCATATTTCGCTCTCGTGCCGACAATGGCAAGTATGCCAGCTTTGCACCCTCTCAGGCAAGAAGTATCCACAAGTGGCATACGTGTCCACTCCGTGGATACGTGAAATTAGTCTCATCTTCCTTTTGCTACTGAATTTCTATCTCTTCCACTTATGTGAGGACTTGGGCATGTCAGAGGACAGCAGTATGCCCAAGATTGCACATAGTAGATGAGCTTATGGTTGTGTTATGTACCACCAGATATTCAAATGGCCTCTGGGTCTTTAGTGGTGAACCGACGAAGACGAGAGAAGGCAGGGGCTTTTAGGTTCTGTCTGCTTGGCACCAGAGTTGAGGCTTCTTTAGGACATTACCTCACGTGGCAAGCTCTAAGCAGACTTTATCATGTGTCGTGATGGCGAGTCGAACCTCACACAGGTCTCCCACAAATGTCTCACAGATGTTGGGGCAAGTTGGCAAGCACTTTTCCTGTTTGTCCCAGGTTTTGCAGGAAAAACAAATCACAGTTTATCCAATGTGTTCAGGGAAAATAAACACATTTGCAAGTATATGTCAAACCAAGAATGTCCAGTCCCCGGGAGACGTCTATTTACACAGAGAAATAGAGCACAATGGAGGGGAGAAGGCTCCCTGGTCTCTAAGGTAAAAAGTAGGAAGCCTAGGTTCGAAGAAGATTCAAGACACTTTTGGATGTACACAAAGAACCTTAGGAGGGCAGCCATATCTCAGAAGGTTGTGAAGTTGTTTATCAAAATTGCTGCCAAATATGGCATCAACTACATCAGATCTTCAGAAAATGTTGGTCACTTCAGATTTTTGTCTCTTAAGGGACTGACATGGATCTTCAGCAGACGGCCCTATCGCACTTGATACCTGTTGATGATTTATTTAGCTTGTGTGGAAGCAAGTGATGGTACTTGCTTTTTTTCTGCTTCAATCCAAGTCTTGCCTCAGCGCCAGGTCCTGCAGCTGTTCCTGAATCAGCAGTTCATAGCAGAAAATCAGGCACATTTGATTCCTCTGCGAGGGTCTCGAGCTGTGCGTTCACAATGTCTGACCTAGCACAACCCCCAGCTGCTTTGTTTTATTTTTTTTATTTATTTTTTTTTTTTTCTCTATGGGAGGCACTACACCAAGGCTTATTACAAATTAAGTCATTTGTTATTTATCTTCCTACACTCTCTAAAAAAAATCTGTATGGTAGAATTACAGTATTATCACTAAAGGTACAAACAGTGGTTTTAAAGATCAGTTGTGTTCCCTAAAGGTGCATTGCATTCTCTTTTACAGAAGCATCAGTGAATATTTGTAATCGTTCATTATAGAACTGTGTAAAATAAAAGATCCTATGAGTCCTAGAGATGAAATGGGGCGTATGAAATTGATACAACTTAAGAATCTACAGTTAAAATAGAATAAGGTACCCTTCTACCCTTTTACCCTTGATGGTACAACCACAGAGATAGTTTTTCTGACAGTGTACTTACTTTATCCTTTGTTTTTTGGACCCTGGGGATGGATATTAAAAAACACTCCTAACTGGGTCATTTGCAGAGGCGTAGCAGAACCTACAAGATGCCTTTTAAAAGGCAGGGTCACTTGGCTCATTTGGAGTAACACTGAAATGTCCGAATGGACCTTTCACTCGTAGGTTGAAAGAGAGCTGGCGGGAACTCTAGTGGAGGCTGGAAGTGAGGGAAGAGGGGGTCAGACGGTTGAGGAAAAATCTGTGCGGGAGGCCAGCCCCTATGGCTTGGAGAGTACCCTGCTTTGGATTGCTTTTATCTTAAGTGGTGATTTACAAACAAAATCTTGACTCCACAGACAAGGGGGTTTGGCTGTGTTTCTGCATGTGTTGGTCTACATAGGGTGGGTGGTGTGTTGCGAGTTGGGGTTGTGTGTGTGAGGTGGGGGGGTGGTGGTCCGCAAGGAACCCCTCCCACCCAAACAGCACAGCTGGTCCGAATTACATCTTGGAAGCAAATGTCAAGCCATCCCAGGCTGACTTTGTTTTCAGGAGTGAATGCTGGGGGATATTTGCTTATAATTAACTTCAAAACATCCAGTGGCACAGAGGTGGACCATGGGAGGTTTTGACGTGTTCCCGCATGGTTAGCAGAGGTTGTGGCCTTTGTGGACTGTAAGTTAGAGGTCAAAATAAGAGGGAAATGATAGTGTGACATTGTGAAATAAAAAAAATAAAAATTTAATCCTGGGGCTGGAATGCAAGGCTGAGACAAGATCAACAAACCATAAGGAACTGTCTTTGACTGTGTGGCAACTGCTGCCAACCCGCCCACATTTGTAATCTTCCCATGATTGATTGCATAATAAATTCAGCTCCGCTAAAAGTGTTATGTGAACTCTTCTCGTGCCACCATGTCGTAATCAAGCAATGTAGCGTGATGGTTTTTGTTTTCAGTAGCCTTTTCTCACTAACCCAACAAGTCTCAACACGCTCAGAACATTTAGCGTGCTGTTTCTTCCACATCCTTTTTTTCTACTTTACTGCCTTCCCTTGCATTCCTGCAACTTGTGGTTTCTGACGATTTATTGTACATCATTTGTTTTATTGGTTTATTTTCCCCCGTGCGTTGCTTATGTTAGACCTTGCTTTGGCTGCTGTGTTGTGGTTTAGCAGTGATGTCACGAGGCTGAAATGCTATCCACAGGGAGACTTCCTCTCCCCGCCTCTGGGCAGCCTCCCCCCACCCTCCCCACCCCTCAGACTAGGGGGTGGGGGGTCTCATGGTGTCTGGATTTATTTACTTTCCCTAACAACCAAATCAAAATAATGACAACTCCATTTGGGGGAGGCTGTACAGTGGGAGACAGGACAATTATATAATAGGTGTTGGTGTTGGTGGGTGTGCTTGTAGTACAAAGGCATAATGCCACTGGGTGTTTGTGATAAACCATGGTGAAATAGTGCTGCCTAAGCATAAGCCCAGTGAGAAAAATAAGGGCTGCTGTAACACCACAGGGGTAAACCTTTGGTTATCACCTTGTCCCAACCTTCAGCCTCTCTGTGGAGCATCTCTGCACATCAGTCACATCAACAGATCTTTGAGGCAGATAGCACCGATATCTGGAAACTTTCCATGGGAGCTCAGGTTACTGGCATCTAATTTCATCGAATCAGTGGAAACGGCAAAAAGGTGTCCTTGTGCCATATCATGGAGCACAGGTTTCTGTGTGCTTTGTTTACTTTGATGAACCTTTGGGAGAAAAAAAAAAGAAAAACAAATCTGATATTGTTAAGAGGCCTTCGAGAGCCGTCTACACTTTCCACAAGGTTTTCAATTCCACCTTTCTTTGAAACACAGATTCTCCCCCTGATAGCGCCAGCTCAAGCCTTATCTCAGCCACAAACTCATCACTGCTGTGCACGCTAAAGCCCCAGTCATAGGAAACAGCACTGTGAACTCTCTGGGACTAGATCTGAGTTCAAGCTGCTTTCTTTCATTACGAGCAACAACCTTGTCTCCCGGATGTCGTAAGTCGTCCACCTTCCAAGATGTCTGGGGCTGTGATTGGGGCTTTAACACATGAACGCGAGCTAATTTGATGGAAGGAGTGTTTGAAACAACATGACAGTCAAAGAGGAGTGTGGAACCATTTAAAGCTTGTGAGTCTGCATCTGGTTCATTTGGTCCCAAGGTCTACATTTATCGAGAGAGAGAGAGAGAGAGAGAGAGAGAGAGAGAGAGAGAGAGAGAGAGAGAGAGAGAGAGAGAGAATGAGAGAGAGAGAGAGAGAGAGAGAGAGAGAGAGAGAGAGAGAGAGAGAGAGAGAGAGAGAATGAGAGAGTGGCTGGGGAGGATGGAGGGATAAGAATGGATTCAGGAATTCTGATTCTACTTTTGGAAGGTGGATCAAACGCTTTCAAGGCCGCGGGCTGCCAGATGCTAACTTGCTCAGCATTCCATACGTAATTTACTACAAAGCTGCAATGCACTGCTTTGCAGCTTCTTGGTGAAAATTCATACTGGGAGGAACTGACCACTGGCTGCCCTCTTCGTTGTGTCTGGAGATTTGAGGAAGTCGTGTCAGAACACGATTTACTTTGAACTCTAGTTTATAATGATTTCTGTCAAGCTGATCTTAAGCCGAAAGGACTTTTTTACTAAGATAAAAAGTAGCAAACTTTATTTATGAAGTCATCTTTATAAATGTTACATATAAATATATATTTTTTTAAATAATGCATGAGATGGCAAAGCAAATTCCTTATAGTACCGGTTTATCTGCACTGTCCGTTTTTGCAGATGTGTAGTTTAAAATATCTTTTGAACAGTGTTGCCCTTCATATTGTGTGAAAATTTCATCATGAATGGATGAACATAAATTCATTCTAGTGCAGGGTCACAGTGGGTTCAGAGCCTACCTGGAATCTTTGGGCACAAAGCGGGAATACACCCTAGAGGGGGCGCCAGTCCTTCACAGGGAGAACACACACACTCACACCTATGGACATTTTTGAGTCACCGATCCACCTACCAATGTGTGTTTTTGGAGCGAGGGTGGAAACCGGAGCACCCGGAGGAAACCCATGCAGACACAGGGAGAACACACCACAATCCTCACAGACAGTCACCTGAAGGAAACCCACACAGACACAGGGAGAACACACCACAATCCTCACAGACAGTCACCCGGAGGAAACCCACGCAGACACAGGGAGAACACACCACACTCCTCACAGACAGTCACCCTGAGGAAACCCACGCATACACAGGGAGAACACACCACAATCCTCACAGACAGTCACCCGGAGGAAACCCACACAGACACAGGGAGAACACACCACACTCCTCACAGACAGTCACCTGGAGTGGGAATTGAACCCACAACCTCCAGGTCCCTGGATCTATGTGACTGTGACACTACCTGCTTTTTTTTTTTTTACTTTAACTTTTTTACATTTACAGTGAACATTATAAAGGTATTTTCTTCTCCTGAAAAAAAAATAATACATATTTTACTTTAAAAAGTTCCATTATGCTGCATAGTTCAGGTCTGCCACATAAAGGCAGCCATTTTTTAAAATGAAGTTATATATCCAGACCACTAGGTGACAGTGTGACTAGGTGACATTGGCTTTCTCTTAATGTCAAAATATATATATATATATATATATATGTATTATTTTTTATTTATTTATTTTTCAAATCACTGAAAGTAGTAAGCCCTGCAAAGGACTGGCGCCTCCTCTTGGGTGTGTTCCCACCTTGCTTCCAGTGATTCTGGGTAGGCTCCGGACCCACCGCGACTCTGAACTGATTATCGGTTACAGACAATGAATATTAAGAAGACAATAAATTAATGAAAGTATTAATTAATTGAGTTTAAAGTGTTTCACGGTTGAATCGTTCTCTCCCCCCAGACCTGTCAGTCCAAGGTATTTGACCTGTCTGATGGTGTGTCCCAGTACGCCTGGTTTCCATGTCGCGATGCGCAGCAGGTGGCCTGGTATCGGCGATACTGGCTAAAGGTGAGTTTGAGTAAATAACATAAAACTCTACTGTGCTATAAAGAGTACACTTTTCAATTCACTGAGCATTAGCTTTATTCCTAGTATTTCTAATTATGCCAATTTAAATCTGCAACATACTCCCACTGTTTTCAGGCCTCCTTCTCCCACCCTATGGTCGCTGCAGCAGTGATCATCTATTTAGCAGCAGATGGGACAAGCTATCAAGACCAGACCCAGTGCAACATAACTGTCCAGTTGGTGGACACCAAGGACAAGATCCACAACCTAGGTGCGTCCACAGGTGTGAGTGTGTGAGTGACTGGGTGAGTGTATGAGTGACTGGGTGAGTGTATGAGTGACTGGGTGAGTGTGTAAGTGACTGGGTGACTGTATGAGTAACTGTGTGAGTGTCTGAGTGAGTGTGTAAGTGACTGGTAGAGTGTATTAGTGACTGTGTGAATATGTGGGTGAGTGTGTGAGTTACTGGGTGAGTGTGTGAGTGACTGGTTGAATGTATGAGTGACTGGGTGAAGGTGTAAGAGTGACTGGGTGAAGGTGTGTGAGTGACTGGGTGAGTTTATGAGTGACTGGGTGAGTGTGTTAGTGACTGGGTGAGGGTGTAAGTGACTGGGTGAGGGTGTAAGTGACTGGTTGATGGACTGGTGCTCTGTCCCTGCCTTGAACCCAATGATTATGTGACCATAATCATAATGATAGACTGTGACCATGATCAGGATGAAGTAGTTACACAAGATGAATGAATGAACTAATGAACTATTACACTATTATTATTTCCTCTTCAGGTGATTGGCGTCTGAGCTGTCGCAACAACCCCCTGGTGATCCCCGTGAACCATGACCTCAGCATGGCCTTCTACCACACCAAGTCCATCGTGCTGCTGTTTCGCTCTGAGCTGGTGGCCATCTCCGGCGTGGCCCTGCGCTCCTTCCAGTTCTTCGACCCCATCACCATCAGCAGCTGCCAGAGCAATGAAATTTACAACCCCATGGGTCAAAGGTGAGCTCCTGAGCTGATTTATCATGTCTACCTCAAACAAGAAGTTTTCAGAAGCTCCTCCCACCTTCAGGTTGCAGCATCCGAGAAGCAGGCTTTGCAGTTTTTAAATATGATGGTTTCAGCCTTGATTCTGTTTTGGAACAACTGTAGGAAGCGTGGAGGCACATTCACAAAGTCTTCAGCCTTGGCTTCGCTTTACATTTTGGACACCATGTCACTTTATGCTAATTAATAATATCTGTTTTGCATATAATTTAGTGCAGAACATCTTTCGTTCTTATTATTGTTACCTTTCCTTTTTTTTTTATTTTTTTTTTCACTTTTCTGAATGGTTTAAAGGCACATTCAGAATATCTGTGTCAGTTAGCCAAAGCTCCATGGGTTTTCAATGGATCACAAAGGAATATAAACCTTTATTCCATTAGTTTATGGGGTGATCTGATCTCTAACATGAAAACGTTTTGTGTAATTTGGAGCAGAGTCATCCTTGCCATACCTCTCTGTAAATCACACCACAGTAGTAATTTGCAAATGCTGGAAATGACCATTTCTTATATTGAAAATGGTGATTTGCATCCACTCCAAAAACAGTTTACGGAGTGGTCTAGCGGCATAGTTATAATGCACGCACCCACACATACACAGATGTACACACACTCACTTCCCAAATATGATCTATGTCCTTGAATTCTTTGTTTCTCTCTGGCCTCTGGGCTGTTTTGTGTCATGCCTGAAGGCTGTGGTGGATTTACAACGTTTTTCCCGTAATCCTTCTACCTCTTCAAAACACCACGTCCCCAATTCCCACTGCTGTCAACTAACAGGGGTCATTACGACCGGCTTTTTATGCTCCATCCCGTGTTTCCGTCGCTCCATGCCTTTTAAACAAAAGCGCTGGCATTCTCTTGCATATTTGGATGTGGTGGAGGGAGGCGATTTGTTCATTCCCTTTCTACTCTTCGTTTTGATGATTTGCTTTAATGAGTGTATGTGGACATAAAAATACCTCAGCCTTTGCAAAATGACAGACATGACTCTCAGCCAATCGCAGCTTCTCTGGGCATTATTTCTTCCAATCAAGTGTATCAAATCTGCAGTGGAAACAATTCTTACTGCTCAATAATAAGGATGGTATATAAGGATATATATATATATATATATATATATATATATATATATATATATATATATATATATATTCTACCTAATTAATCTTAATGAATTACTATTATTATTATTATTATTATTATTATTATTATCCATAGGTAAATATGTGTTTAAAATCACATAATTAATATCACTGAAAAAAATTAAATTCCCCTCTTATCACTGATTAAAACTCCTTTGTTTAGAATTATATATTTAGAATATACTTCTGCGATTAAAGTCCTCTAATGCCTCAAAATGACTTAGATACAGGTTATCTATGAATAAGGCTTTAGTTCCCACCTCTATCTTTATTCACTCCTCTAATGCTCATCTACTTCTCAAAAGCCCCATTCTGCAAGCATTCATTTCTTTAGGTTTATGATGTCAGAAACCCTGGCTGTCTTAATCTGTGTATTTGGAACATTGCAGTTTCAAAACAGAAATCCTCTGTCAAGAGACGTTGTCTTTACCCTCTCAGCCCTTGTTTTTGAACTCGGATGCTTAGTATTTAACCCTCCATTTGTTTAGGAATGTCCAGCTGCCCACATGAATGTAGTTTATTGACGATAAATGGACTATGAATGGCGGAGATGCTGAAAAACATGAAGCACATGCCGTG